>NC_135136.1:4242424-4545454 GCF_051014445.1 Colletes latitarsis | reverse complement strand
TGGGCTATTTCTGGATTGCATCACGTAGTAATGTAGTACCTCACTGAAACAGTCGATTAACCCTGGTTTCGATCAATATTTTAGAGGATAACACATGTTAGGTCTAGGTTAGGCCTGGGATTTGCCCTCATCAGGCTCATACTTTCGCGTTTTTCACATACTTCTTGAACAGATCCTGGGTTTTTTCTGGTTTGGAACACATAGTAATGTGGTACCACACTGAAACAGTCCATTAAACCTGGTTTCGATCAATATTTTAGAGGAAAATGCATGTTAGGTCTAGGTTAGGCCTGGGATTTGCCCTCATCAGGGTCATACTTTCGCGTTTTTCACATACTTGTTGAACAGATACTGGGTTTTTTTTTGGTTTGGATCACGTAGTAATGTGGTACCACACTGAAACAGTCGATTAACCCTGGTTTCGAACAATATTTTAGAGGATAACGCAAGTTAGGTCTAGGTTAGGCCTGGGATTTGACCTCATCAGACTCATACTTTCGCGTTTTTCACATACTTCTTGAACAGATCCTGGGTTTTTTCTGGTTTGGAACACATAGTAATGTGGTACCACACTGAAACAGTCCATTAAACCTGGTCTTGATAAATATTTTAGAGGATAACGCATGTTACGTCAGGGTAAGGTCTAGGATTTGCCCTCATCAGGCTCATACTTTCGCATATTTCTAATACTTCATGGCTAGATCCTGGGCTATTTCTGGATTGCATCACGTAGTAATGTAGTACCTCACTGAAACAGTCGATTAACCCTGGTTTCGATCAATATTTTAGAGGATAACACATGTTAGGTCTAGGTTAGGCCTGGGATTTGCCCTCATCAGGCTCATACTTTCGCGTTTTTCACATACTTCTTGAACAGATCCTGGGTTTTTTCTGGTTTGGAACACATAGTAATGTGGTACCACACTGAAACAGTCCATTAAACCTGGTTTCGATCAATATTTTAGAGGAAAATGAATGTTAGGTCTAGGTTAGGCCTGGGATTTGCCCTCATCAGGGTCATACTTTCGCGATTTTCACATACTTGTTGAACAGATACTGGGTTTTTTTTTGGTTTGGATCACGTAGTAATGTGGTACCACACTGAAACAGTCGATTAACCCTGGTTTCGAACAATATTTTAGAGGATAACGCAAGTTAGGTCTAGGTTAGGCCTGGGATTTGACCTCATCAGACTCATACTTTCGCGTTTTTCACATACTTGTTGAGCGGATCCTGGGTTTTTTCTGGTTTGGTTCACGTAGTAATGTGGTACCACACTGAAACAGTCCATTAAACCTGGTTTCGATCAATATTTTAGAGGATAATGCATGTTAGGTCTGGGATAGGTCTGGGATTCGCCCTCATCAGGCTCATACTTTCGCGTTTTTCACATACTTCTTGAACAGATCCTGGGTTTTCTCTGGTTTGGAACACATAGTAATGTGGTACCACACTGAAACAGTCCATTAAACCTGGTTTCGATCAATATTTTAGAGGATAATGCATGTTAGGTCTAGGTTAGGCCTGGGATTTGCCCTCATCAGGGTCATACTTTCGCGTTTTTCACATACTTGTTGAACAGATACTGGTTTTTTTTTTGGTTTGGATCACGTAGTAATGTGGTACCACACTGAAACAGTCGATTAACCCTGGTTTCGAACAATATTTTAGAGGATAACGCAAGTTAGGTCTAGGTTAGGCCTGGGATTTGACATCATCAGACTCATACTTTCGCACACTTCACATACTCGTTGAACAGATCCTGGGTTTTTTCTGGTTTGGAACACATAGCAATGTGGTACCACACTGAAACAGTCCATTAAACCTGGTTTCGATCAATATTTTTGAGGATAACGCATGTTAGGTCTAGGTTAGGCCTGGGATTTGCCCTCACCAGGGTCATACTTTCGCAGTTTTAACATACATGTTGACCTGATCGACGGTTTTTTCTGCTTTGGATCGCGTAGTAAAGTGTAACCACACTGAAACAGTCCATTAAACCTGGTTTCGGTCAATATTTTGGAGGATAACGCAATTTAGGTCTGGGATAGGTCTGGGATTCGCCCTCATCAGGCTCATACTTGCGCGTTTTTCACATACTTCTTGAACAGATCCTGGGTTTTTTTCTGGGTTGGATCACGTAGTAGTGTGGTACCGCACCGAAACAGTCAATTAAACCAGGTTTCGATCAATATTTTAGAGGATAACGCAAGTTAGGTCTGGGACAGGTCTGGGATTTGCCCTCATCAGACTCATACTTTCGCACACTTCTCATACTCGTTGACAAGATCCTGGGTTTTTTTCTGGTTTGGATCACGTAGTAATGTGGTACCACACTGAAACAGTCGATTAAACCTGGTTTCGATCAATATTTTAGATGATAACGCAAGTTAGGTCTGGGATAAGTCTGGGATTCGCCCTCATCAGGCTCATACTTTCGCGTTTTTCACATACTTGTTGAACAGATCTTCGGTTTTTTCTGGTTTGGATCACGTAGTAATGTGGTACCACACTGAAACAGTCCATTAAACCTGGTTTCGATGAATATTTTAGAGGATAACGCATGTTAGGTCTGGGATAGGTCTAGGATTTGCCCTCATCAGGCTCATACTTTCGCATATTTTTCATACTTCACGGCTAGATCCTGGGCTTTTTCTGGTTTGGATCACGTAGTAATGTGGTACCACACGGAAACAGTCCATTAAACCTGGTTTCGATCGATATTTTAGAAGATAACGCATGTTAGGTCTAGGATAGGCCTGGGATTTGCCCACATCAGACACATAATTTCGCATTCTTTACGTACTTGTTGAACAGCTCCTGGGTTTTTTTCTGGTTTGGATCACGTAGTAATGTGGTACCACACTGAAGCTGTTGATTAAACCTGGTTTCGATCAATATTTTTGAGGATAACGCATGTTAGGTCTAGGTTAGGCCAGGGATTTGCCCTTATCAGGGTCATACTTTCGCAGTTTTAACATACATGTTGACCTGATCGACGGTTTTTTCTGCTTTGGATCGCGTAGTAAAGTGGTACCACACTGAAACAGTCCATTAAACCTGGTTTCGATCAATATTTTGGAGGATAACGCAATCTAGGTCTGGGATAGGTCTGGGATTCGCCCTCATCAGGCTCATACTTTCGCGTTTTTCACATACTCGTTGAACAGATCCTGGGTTTTTTCTGGTTTGGAACACATAGTAATGTGGTACCACACTGAAACAGTCCATTAAACCTGGTTTCGATCAATATTTTAGAGGATAATGCATGTTAGGTCTGGGATAGGTCTGGGATTCGCCCTCATCAGGCTCATACTTTCGCGTTTTTCACATACTTCTTGATCTGATCCTGGGTTTTTTCTGGTTTGGAACACATAGTAATGTGGTACCACACTGAAACAGTCCATTAAACCTGGTTTCGATCAATATTTTAGAGGATAATGCATGTTAGGTCTAGGTTAGGCCTGGGATTTGCCCTCATCAGGGTCATACTTTCGCGTTTTTGACATACTTGTTGAACAGATCCTGGGTTTCTTCTGGTTTGGAACACATAGTAATGTGGTACCACACTGAAACAGTCCATTAAACCTGGTTTCGATCAATATTTTAGAGGATAATGCATGTTAGGTCTAGGTTAGGCCTGGGATTTGCCCTCATCAGGGTCATACTTTCGCGTTTTTCACATACTTGTTGAACAGATACTGGGTTTTTTTTTGGTTTGGATCACGTAGTAATGTGGTACCACACTGAAACAGTCGATTAACCCTGGTTTCGAACAATATTTTAGAGGATAACGCAAGTTAGGTCTAGGTTAGGCCTGGGATTTGACATCATCAGACTCATACTTTCGCACACTTCACATACTCGTTGAACAGATCCTGGGTTTTTTCTGGTTTGGAACACATAGTAATGTGGTACCACACTGAAACAGTCCATTAAACCTGGTTTCGATCAATATTTTAGAGGATAATGCATGTTAGGTCTGGGATAGGTCTGGGATTCGCCCTCATCAGGCTCATACTTTCGCGTTTTTCACATACTTCTTGATCAGATCCTGGGTTTTTTCTGGTTTGGAACACATAGTAATGTGGTACCACACTGAAACAGTCCATTAAACCTGGTTTCGATCAATATTTTAGTGGATAATGCATGTTAGGTCTAGGTTAGGCCTGGGATTTGCCCTCATCGGGGTCATACTTTCGCGTTTTTCACATACTTGTTGAACAGCTTCTGGGTTTTTTTCTGGTTTGGATCGCGTAGTAAAGTGGTACCACACTGAAACAGTCCATTAAACCTGGTTTCGATCAATATTTTAGAGGATAACGCATGTTAGGTCTCGGATAGGCCTGGGATTTGCCCTCATCAGACACATAATTTCGCATTCTTTACGTACTTGTTGAACAGCTCCTGGGTTTTTTTCTGGTTTGGATCACGTAGTAATGTGGTACCACACTGAAACTGTTGATTAAACCTGGTTTCGATCAATATTTTTGAGGATAACGCATGTTAGGTCTAGGTTAGGCCTGGGATTAGCCCTCATCAGGGTCATACTTTCGCAGTTTTAACATACATGTTGACCTGATCGACGGTTTTTTCTGCTTTGGATCGCGTAGTAAAGTGGTACCACACTGAAACAGTCCATTAAACCTGGTTTCGATCAATATTTTGGAGGATAACGCAATTTAGGTCTGGGATAGGTCCGGGATTCGCCCAGACGTTTCGATCAATATTTTAGAGGATAATGCATGTTAGGTCTAGGTTAGGCCTGGGATTTGCCCTCATCAGGGTCATACTTTCGCGTTTTTCACATACTTGTTGAACTGATACTGGGTTTTTTTTTGGTTTGGATCACGTAGTAATGTGGTACCACACTGAAACAGTCGATTAACCCTGGTTTCGAACAATATTTTAGAGGATAACGCAAGTTAGGTCTAGGTTAGGCCTGGGATTTGACATCATCAGACTCATACTTTCGCACACTTCACATACTCGTTGAACAGATCCTGGGTTTTTTCTGGTTTGGAACACATAGTAATGTAGTACCACACTGAAACAGTCCATTAAACCTGGTTTCGATCAATATTTTAGAGGATAATGCATGTTAGGTCTGGGATAGGTCTGGGATTCGCCCTCATCAGGCTCATACTTTCGCGTTTTTCACATACTTCTTGAACAGATCCTGGGTTTTTTCTGGTTTGGAACACATAGTAATGTGGTACCACACTGAAACAGTCCATTAAACCTGGTTTCGATCAATATTTTAGAGGATAATGCATGTTAGGTCTGGGATAGGTCTGGGATTCGCCCTCATCAGGCTCATACTTTCGCGTTTTTCACATACTTCTTGAACAGATCCTGGGTTTTTTCTGGTTTGGAACACATAGTAATGTGGTACCACACTGAAACAGTCCATTAAACCTGGTTTCGATCAATATTTTAGAGGATAATGCATGTTAGGTCTAGGTTAGGCCTGGGATTTGCCCTCATCAGGGTCATACTTTCGCGTTTTTCACATACTTGTTGAACAGCTTCTGGGTTTTTTTCTGGTTTGGATCGCGTAGTAAAGTGGTACCACACTGAAACAGTCCATTAAACCTGGTTTTTGATCAATATTTTGGAGGATAACGCAATTTAGGTCTGGGATAGGTCTGGGATTCGCCCTCATCAGGCTCATACTTTCGCGTTTTTCACATACTTCTTGAACAGATCCTGGGTTTTTTCTGGTTTGGAACACATAGTAATGTGGTACCACACTGAAACAGTCCATTAAACCTGGTTTCGATCAATATTTTAGAGGATAATGCATGTTAGGTCTAGGTTAGGCCTGGGATTTGCCCTCATCAGGGTCATACTTTCGCGTTTTTCACATACTTGTTTAACAGATACTGGGTTTTTTTTTGGTTTGGATCACGTAGTAATGTGGTACCACACTGAAACAGTCGATTAACCCTGGTTTCGATCAATATTTTAGAGGATAACGCAAGTTAGGTCTAGGTTAGGCCTGGGATTTGACATCATCAGACTCATACTTTCGCACACTTCACATACTCGTTGAACAGATCCTGGGTTTTTTCTGGTTTGGAACACATAGTAATGTGGTACCACACTGAAACAGTCGATTAACCCTGGTTTCGAACAATATTTTAGAGGATAACGCAAGTTAGGTCTAGGTTAGGCCTGGGATTTGACCTCATCAGACTCATACTTTCGCGTTTTTCACATACTTCTTGAACAGATCCTGGGTTTTTTCTGGTTTGGAACACATAGTAATGTGGTACCACACTGAAACAGTCCATTAAACCTGGTTTCGAACAATATTTTAGAGGATAACGCAAGTTAGGTCTGGGTTAGGTCTAGGATATGCCCTCGTCAGGATCATACTTTCGCATTTTCCACATACTTGTTGAACAAATACAGGGTTTTTTCTGGGTTGGTTCACGTAGTAATGTGGTACCACACTGAAACATTCAATTAAACCTGGTCTTGATAAATATTTTAGAGGATAACGCATGTTAGGTCTGGGACAGGTCTGGGATTTGCCCTCATCAGACTCATACTTTCGCACACTTCTCATACTCGTTGACAAGATCCTGGGTTTTTTTCTGGTTTGGATCACATAGTAATGTGGTACCACACTGAAACAGTCGATTAAACCTCGTTTCGATCAATATTTTAGATGATAACGCAAGTTAGGTCTGGGATAAGTCTGGGATTCGCCCTCATCAGGCTCATACTTTCGCGTTTTTCATATACTTGTTGAACAGATCCTCGGTTTTTTCTGGTTTGGATCACGTAGTAATGTGGTACCACACTGAAACAGTCCATTAAACCTGGTTCCGATGAATATTTTAGAGGATAACGCATGTTAGGTCTGGGATAGGTCTAGGATTTGCCCTCATCAGGCTCATACTTTCGCATATTTTTCATACTTCATGGCTAGATCCTGGGCTTTTTCTGGTTTGGATCACGTAGTAATGTTGTACCACACGGAAACAGTCCATTAAACCTGGTTTCGATCGATATTTTAGAAGATAACGCATGTTAGGTCTAGGATAGGCCTGGGATTTGCCCTCATCAGACACATAATTTCGCATTCTTTACGCACTTGTTGAACAGCTCCTGGGTTTTTTTCTGGTTTGGATCACGTAGTAATGTGGTACCACACTGAAACTGTTGATTAAACCTGGTTTCGATCAATATTTTTGAGGATAACGCATGTTAGGTCTAGGTTAGGCCTGGGATTTGCCCTCATCAGGGTCATACTTTCGCAGTTTTAACATACATGTTGACCTTATCGACGGTTTTTTCTGCTTTGGATCGCGTAGTAAAGTGGTACCACACTGAAACAGTCCATTAAACCTGGTTTCGATCAATATTTTGGAGGATAACGCAATTTAGGTCTGGGATAGGTCTGGGATTCGCCCTCATCAGGCTCATACTTTCGCGTTTTTCACATACTTGTTGACCAGATACTGGGTTTTTTTTTGGTTTGGATCACGTAGTAATGTGGTACCACACTGAAACAGTCGATTAACCCTGGTTTCGAACAATATTTTAGAGGATAACGCAAGTTAGGTCTAGGTTAGGCCTGGGATTTGACCTCATCAGACTCATACTTTCGCACACTTCACATACTCGTTGAACAGATCCTGGGTTTTTTCTAGTTTGGATCACGTAGTAATGTGGTACCACACTGAAACAGTCCATTAAACCTGGTTTCGATCAATATTTTTGAGGATAACGCATGTTAGGTCTGGGTTAGGTCTAGGATTTGCCCTCGTCAGGATCATACTTTCGCATTTTCCACATACTTGTTGAACAGATACAGGGTTTTTTCTGGGTTGGTTCACGTAGTAATGTGGTACCACACTGAAACATTCAATTAAACCTGGTCTTGATAAATATTTTAGAGGATAACGCATGTTAGGTCTGGGACGGGTCTGGGATTTGCCCTCATCAGACTCATACTTTCGCACACTTCTCATACTCGTTGACAAGATCCTGGGTTTTTTTCTGGTTTGGATCACGTAGTAATGTGGTACCACACTGAAACAGTCGATTAAACCTGGTTTCGAACAATATTTTAGAGGATAACGCAAGTTAGGTCTAGGTTAGGCCTGGGATTTGCCCTCATCAGACACATAATTTCGCATTCTTTACGTACTTGTTGAACAGCTCCTGGGTTTTTTTCTGGTTTGGATCACGTAGTAATGTGGTACCACACTGAAACTGTTGACTAAACCTGGTTTCGATCAATATTTTTGAGGATAACGCATGTTAGGTCTGGGTTAGGTCTAGGATTTGCCCTCGTCAGGATCATACTTTCGCATTTTCCACATACTTGTTGAACAGATACAGGGTTTTTTCTGGGTTGGTTCACGTAGTAATGTGGTACCACACTGAAACATTCAATTAAACCTGGTCTTGATAAATATTTTAGAGGATAACGCATGTTAGGTCTGGGACGGGTCTGGGATTCGCCCTCATCAGGCTCATACTTTCGCGTTTTTCACATACTTGTTGAACAGATCCTCGGTTTTTTCTGGTTTGGATCACGTAGTAATGTGGTACCACACTGAAACAGTCCATTAAACCTGGTTTCGATGAATATTTTAGAAGATAACGCATGTTAGGTCTAGGATAGGCCTGGGATTTGCCCTCATCAGACACATAATTTCGCATTCTTTACGTACTTGTTGAACAGCTCCTGGGTTTTTTTCTGGTTTGGATCACGTAGTAATGTGGTACCACACTGAAACTGTTGACTAAACCTGGTTTCGATCAATATTTTTGAGGATAACGCATGTTAGGTCTAGGTTAGGCCTGGGATTTGCCCTCATCAGGGTCATACTTTCGCAGTTTTAACATACTTCTTGAACAGATACTGGGTTTTTTTTTGGTTTGGATCACGTAGTAATGTGGTACCACACTGAAACAGTCGATTAACCCTGGTTTCGAACAATATTTTAGAGGATAACGCAAGTTAGGTCTAGGTTAGGCCTGGGATTTGCCCTCATCAGGGTCATACTTTCGCAGTTTTAACATACATGTTGACCTGATCGACGGTTTTTTCTGCTTTGGATCGCGTAGTAAAGTGGTACCACACTGAAACAGTCCATTAAACCTGGTTTCGATCAATATTTTGGAGGATAACGCAATTTAGGTCTGGGATAGGTCTGGGATTCGCCCTCATCAGGCTCATACTTTCGCGTTTTTCACATACTTCTTGAACAGATCCTGGGTTTTTTCTGGTTTGGAACACATAGTAATGTGGTACCACACTGAAACAGTCCATTAAACCTGGTTTCGATCAATATTTTAGAGGATAATGCATGTTAGGTCTAGGTAAGGCCTGGGATTTGCCCTCATCAGGGTCATACTTTCGCGTTTTCACATACTTGTTGAACAGATACTGGGTTTTTTTTTGGTTTGCATCACGTAGTAATGTGGTACCACACTGAAACAGTCGATTAACCCTGGTTTCGAACAATATTTTAGAGGATAACGCAAGTTAGGTCTAGGTTAGGCCTGGGATTTGACCTCATCAGACTCATACTTTCGCACACTTCACATACTCGTTGAACAGATCCTGGGTTTTTTCTGGTTTGGAACACATAGTAATGTGGTACCACACTGAAACAGTCCATTTAACCTGGTCTTGATAAATATTTTAGAGGATAACGCATGTTACGTCAGGGTAAGGTCTAGGATTTGCCCTCATCAGGCTCATACTTTCGCATATTTCTAATACTTCATGGCTAGATCCTGGGCTATTTCTGGATTGCATCACGTAGTAATGTAGTACCTCACTGAAACAGTCGATTAACCCTGGTTTCGATCAATATTTTAGAGGATAACACATGTTAGGTCTAGGTTAGGCCTGGGATTTGACCTCATCAGACTCATACTTTCGCACACTTCACATACTCGTTGAACAGATCCTGGGTTTTTTCTAGTTTGGATCACGTAGTAATGTGGTACCACACTGAAACATTCCATTAAACCTGGTTTCGATCAATATTTTTGAGGATAACGCATGTTAGGTCTGGGTTAGGTCTAGGATTTGCCCTCGTCAGGATCATACTTTCGCATTTTCCACATACTTGTTGAACAGATACAGGGTTTTTTCTGGGTTGGTTCACGTAGTAATGTGGTACCACACTGAAACATTCAATTAAACCTGGTCTTGATAAATATTTTAGAGGATAACGCATGTTAGGTCTGGGACGGGTCTGGGATTTGCCCTCATCAGACTCATACTTTCGCACACTTCTCATACTCGTTGACAAGATCCTGGGTTTTTTTCTGGTTTGGATCACGTAGTAATGTGGTACCACACTGAAACAGTCGATTAAACCTGGTTTCGATCAATATTTTAGATGATAACGCAAGTTAGGTCTGGGATAAGTCTGGGATTCGCCCTCATCAGGCTCATGCTTTCGCGTTTTTCACATACTTGTTGAACAGATCCTCGGTTTTTTCTGGTTTGGATCACGTAGTAATGTGGTACCACACTGAAACAGTCCATTAAACCTGGTTTCGATGAATATTTTAGAGGATAACGCATGTTAGGTCTGGGATAGGTCTAGGATTTGCCCTCATCAGGCTCATACTTTCCCATATTTTTCATACTTCATGGCTAGATCCTGGGCTTTTTCTGGTTTGGATCACGTAGTAATGTGGTACCACACGGAAACAGTCCATTAAACCTGGTTTCGATCGATATTTTAGAAGATAATGCATGTTAGGTCTAGGATAGGCCTGGGATTTGCCCTCATCAGACACATAATTTCGCATTCTTTACATACTTGTTGAACAGCTCCTGGGTTTTTTTCTGGTTTGGATCACGTAGTAATGTGGTACCACACTGAAACTGTTGATTAAACCTGGTTTCGATCAATATTTTAGAGGATAATGCATGTTAGGTCTAGGTTAGGCCTGGGATTTGCCCTCATCAGGGTCATACTTTCGCGTTTTTCACATACTTGTTGAACAGCTCCTGGGTTTTTTTCTGGTTTGGATCACGTAGTATTGTGGTACCACACTGAAACTGTTGATTAAACCTGGTTTCGATCAATATTTTTGAGGATAACGCATGTTAGGTCTAGGTTAGGCCTGGGATTTGCCCTCATCAGGGTCATACTTTCGCAGTTTTAACATACATGTTGACCTGATCGACGGTTTTTTCTGCTTTGGATCGCGTAGTAAAGTGGTACCACACTGAAACAGTCCATTAAACCTGGTTTCGATCAATATTTTGGAGGATAACGCAATTTAGGTCTGGGATAGGTCTGGGATTCGCCCTCATCAGGCTCATACTTTCGCGTTTTTCACATACTTCTTGAACAGATCATGGGTTTTTTCTGGTTTGGAACACATAGTAATGTGGTACCACACTGAAACAGTCGATTAACCCTGGTTTCGAACAATATTTTAGAGGATAACGCAAGTTAGGTCTAGGTTAGGCCTGGGATTTGACCTCATCAGACTCATACTTTCGCGTTTTTCACATACTTCTTGAACAGATCCTGGGTTTTTTCTGGTTTGGAACACATAGTAATGTGGTACCACACTGAAACAGTCCATTAAACCTGGTCTTGATAAATATATTAGAGGATAACGCATGTTACGTCAGGGTAAGGTCTAGGATTTGCCCTCATCAGGCTCATACTTTCGCATATTTCTAATACTTCATGGCTAGATCCTGGGCTATTTCTGGATTGCATCACGTAGTAATGTAGTACCTCACTGAAACAGTCGATTAACCCTGGTTTCGATCAATATTTTAGAGGATAACACATGTTAGGTCTAGGTTAGGCCTGGGATTTGCCCTCATCAGGCTCATACTTTCGCGTTTTTCACATACTTCTTGAACAGATCCTGGGTTTTTTCTGGTTTGGAACACATAGTAATGTGGTACCACACTGAAACAGTCCATTAAACCTGGTTTCGATCAATATTTTAGAGGAAAATGCATGTTAGGTCTAGGTTAGGCCTGGGATTTGCCCTCATCAGGGTCATACTTTCGCGTTTTTCACATACTTGTTGAACAGATACTGGGTTTTTTTTTGGTTTGGATCACGTAGTAATGTGGTACCACACTGAAACAGTCGATTAACCCTGGTTTCGAACAATATTTTAGAGGATAACGCAAGTTAGGTCTAGGTTAGGCCTGGGATTTGACCTCATCAGACTCATACTTTCGCGTTTTTCACATACTTCTTGAACAGATCCTGGGTTTTTTCTGGTTTGGAACACATAGTAATGTGGTACCACACTGAAACAGTCCATTAAACCTGGTCTTGATAAATATTTTAGAGGATAACGCATGTTACGTCAGGGTAAGGTCTAGGATTTGCCCTCATCAGGCTCATACTTTCGCATATTTCTAATACTTCATGGCTAGATCCTGGGCTATTTCTGGATTGCATCACGTAGTAATGTAGTACCTCACTGAAACAGTCGATTAACCCTGGTTTCGATCAATATTTTAGAGGATAACACATGTTAGGTCTAGGTTAGGCCTGGGATTTGCCCTCATCAGGCTCATACTTTCGCGTTTTTCACATACTTCTTGAACAGATCCTGGGTTTTTTCTGGTTTGGAACACATAGTAATGTGGTACCACACTGAAACAGTCCATTAAACCTGGTTTCGATCAATATTTTAGAGGAAAATGCATGTTAGGTCTAGGTTAGGCCTGGGATTTGCCCTCATCAGGGTCATACTTTCGCGATTTTCACATACTTGTTGAACAGATACTGGGTTTTTTTTTGGTTTGGATCACGTAGTAATGTGGTACCACACTGAAACAGTCGATTAACCCTGGTTTCGAACAATATTTTAGAGGATAACGCAAGTTAGGTCTAGGTTAGGCCTGGGATTTGACCTCATCAGACTCATACTTTCGCGTTTTTCACATACTTGTTGAGCGGATCCTGGGTTTTTTCTGGTTTGGTTCACGTAGTAATGTGGTACCACACTGAAACAGTCCATTAAACCTGGTTTCGATCAATATTTTAGAGGATAATGCATGTTAGGTCTGGGATAGGTCTGGGATTCGCCCTCATCAGGCTCATACTTTCGCGTTTTTCACATACTTCTTGAACAGATCCTGGGTTTTCTCTTGTTTGGAACACATAGTAATGTGGTACCACACTGAAACAGTCCATTAAACCTGGTTTCGATCAATATTTTAGAGGATAATGCATGTTAGGTCTAGGTTAGGCCTGGGATTTGCCCTCATCAGGGTCATACTTTCGCGTTTTTCACATACTTGTTGAACAGATACTGGTTTTTTTTTTGGTTTGGATCACGTAGTAATGTGGTACCACACTGAAACAGTCGATTAACCCTGGTTTCGAACAATATTTTAGAGGATAACGCAAGTTAGGTCTAGGTTAGGCCTGGGATTTGACATCATCAGACTCATACTTTCGCACACTTCACATACTCGTTGAACAGATCCTGGGTTTTTTCTGGTTTGGAACACATAGCAATGTGGTACCACACTGAAACAGTCCATTAAACCTGGTTTCGATCAATATTTTTGAGGATAACGCATGTTAGGTCTAGGTTAGGCCTGGGATTTGCCCTCATCAGGGTCATACTTTCGCAGTTTTAACATACATGTTGACCTGATCGACGGTTTTTTCTGCTTTGGATCGCGTAGTAAAGTGTAACCACACTGAAACAGTCCATTAAACCTGGTTTCGGTCAATATTTTGGAGGATAACGCAATTTAGGTCTGGGATAGGTCTGGGATTCGCCCTCATCAGGCTCATACTTTCGCGTTTTTCACATACTTCTTGAACAGATCCTGGGTTTTTTTCTGGTTTGGATCACGTAGTAGTGTGGTACCGCACCGAAACAGTCAATTAAACCAGGTTTCGATCAATATTTTAGAGGATAACGCAAGTTAGGTCTGGGACAGGTCTGGGATTTGCCCTCATCAGACTCATACTTTCGCACACTTCTCATACTCGTTGACAAGATCCTGGGTTTTTTTCTGGTTTGGATCACGTAGTAATGTGGTACCACACTGAAACAGTCGATTAAACCTGGTTTCGATCAATATTTTAGATGATAACGCAAGTTAGGTCTGGGATAAGTCTGGGATTCGCCCTCATCAGGCTCATACTTTCGCGTTTTTCACATACTTGTTGAACAGATCTTCGGTTTTTTCTGGTTTGGATCACGTAGTAATGTGGTACCACACTGAAACAGTCCATTAAACCTGGTTTCGATGAATATTTTAGAGGATAACGCATGTTAGGTCTGGTATAGGTCTAGGATTTGCCCTCATCAGGCTCATACTTTCGCATATTTTTCATACTTCACGGCTAGATCCTGGGCTTTTTCTGGTTTGGATCACGTAGTAATGTGGTACCACACGGAAACAGTCCATTAAACCTGGTTTCGATCGATATTTTAGAAGATAACGCATGTTAGGTCTAGGATAGGCCTGGGATTTGCCCACATCAGACACATAATTTCGCATTCTTTACGTACTTGTTGAACAGCTCCTGGGTTTTTTTCTGGTTTGGATCACGTAGTAATGTGGTACCACACTGAAACTGTTGATTAAACCTGGTTTCGATCAATATTTTTGAGGATAACGCATGTTAGGTCTAGGTTAGGCCAGGGATTTGCCCTTATCAGGGTCATACTTTCGCAGTTTTAACATACACGTTGACCTGATCGACGGTTTTTTCTGCTTTGGATCGCGTAGTAAAGTGGTACCACACTGAAACAGTCCATTAAACCTGGTTTCGATCAATATTTTGGAGGATAACGCAATCTAGGTCTGGGATAGGTCTGGGATTCGCCCTCATCAGGCTCATACTTTCGCGTTTTTCACATACTCGTTGAACAGATCCTGGGTTTTTTCTGGTTTGGAACACATAGTAATGTGGTACCACACTGAAACAGTCCATTAAACCTGGTTTCGATCAATATTTTAGAGGATAATGCATGTTAGGTCTGGGATAGGTCTGGGATTCGCCCTCATCAGGCTCATACTTTCGCGTTTTTCACATACTTCTTGATCAGATCCTGGGTTTTTTCTGGTTTGGAACACATAGTAATGTGGTACCACACTGAAACAGTCCATTAAACCTGGTTTCGATCAATATTTTAGAGGATAATGCATGTTAGGTCTAGGTTAGGCCTGGGATTTGCCCTCATCAGGGTCATACTTTCGCGTTTTTGACATACTTGTTGAACAGATCCTGGGTTTCTTCTGGTTTGGAACACATAGTAATGTGGTACCACACTGAAACAGTCCATTAAACCTGGTTTCGATCAATATTTTAGAGGATAATGCATGTTAGGTCTAGGTTAGGCCTGGGATTTGCCCTCATCAGGGTCATACTTTCGCGTTTTTCACATACTTGTTGAACAGATACTGGGTTTTTTTTTGGTTTGGATCACGTAGTAATGTGGTACCACACTGAAACAGTCGATTAACCCTGGTTTCGAACAATATTTTAGAGGATAACGCAAGTTAGGTCTAGGTTAGGCCTGGGATTTGACATCATCAGACTCATACTTTCGCACACTTCACATACTCGTTGAACAGATCCTGGGTTTTTTCTGGTTTGGAACACATAGTAATGTGGTACCACACTGAAACAGTCCATTAAACCTGGTTTCGATCAATATTTTAGAGGATAATGCATGTTAGGTCTGGGATAGGTCTGGGATTCGCCCTCATCAGGCTCATACTTTCGCGTTTTTCACATACTTCTTGATCAGATCCTGGGTTTTTTCTGGTTTGGAACACATAGTAATGTGGTACCACACTGAAACAGTCCATTAAACCTGGTTTCGATCAATATTTTAGTGGATAATGCATGTTAGGTCTAGGTTAGGCCTGGGATTTGCCCTCATCGGGGTCATACTTTCGCGTTTTTCACATACTTGTTGAACAGCTTCTGGGTTTTTTTCTGGTTTGGATCGCGTAGTAAAGTGGTACCACACTGAAACAGTCCATTAAACCTGGTTTCGATCAATATTTTAGAGGATAACGCATGTTAGGTCTCGGATAGGCCTGGGATTTGCCCTCATCAGACACATAATTTCGCATTCTTTACGTACTTGTTGAACAGCTCCTGGGTTTTTTTCTGGTTTGGATCACGTAGTAATGTGGTACCACACTGAAACTGTTGATTAAACCTGGTTTCGATCAATATTTTTGAGGATAACGCATGTTAGGTCTAGGTTAGGCCTGGGATTAGCCCTCATCAGGGTCATACTTTCGCAGTTTTAACATACATGTTGACCTGATCGACGGTTTTTTCTGCTTTGGATCGCGTAGTAAAGTGGTACCACACTGAAACAGTCCATTAAACCTGGTTTCGATCAATATTTTGGAGGATAACGCAATTTAGGTCTGGGATAGGTCCGGGATTCGCCCAGACGTTTCGATCAATATTTTAGAGGATAATGCATGTTAGGTCTAGGTTAGGCCTGGGATTTACCCTCATCAGGGTCATACTTTCGCGTTTTTCACATACTTGTTGAACTGATACTGGGTTTTTTTTTGGTTTGGATCACGTAGTAATGTGGTACCACACTGAAACAGTCGATTAACCCTGGTTTCGAACAATATTTTAGAGGATAACGCAAGTTAGGTCTAGGTTAGGCCTGGGATTTGACATCATCAGACTCATACTTTCGCACACTTCACATACTCGTTGAACAGATCCTGGGTTTTTTCTGGTTTGGAACACATAGTAATGTAGTACCACACTGAAACAGTCCATTAAACCTGGTTTCGATCAATATTTTAGAGGATAATGCATGTTAGGTCTGGGATAGGTCTGGGATTCGCCCTCATCAGGCTCATACTTTCGCGTTTTTCACATACTTCTTGAACAGATCCTGGGTTTTTTCTGGTTTGGAACACATAGTAATGTGGTACCACACTGAAACAGTCCATTAAACCTGGTTTCGATCAATATTTTAGAGGATAATGCATGTTAGGTCTGGGATATGTCTGGGATTCGCCCTCATCAGGCTCATACTTTCGCGTTTTTCACATACTTCTTGAACAGATCCTGGGTTTTTTCTGGTTTGGAACACATAGTAATGTGGTACCACACTGAAACAGTCCATTAAACCTGGTTTCGATCAATATTTTAGAGGATAATGCATGTTAGGTCTAGGTTAGGCCTGGGATTTGCCCTCATCAGGGTCATACTTTCGCGTTTTTCACATACTTGTTGAACAGCTTCTGGGTTTTTTTCTGGTTTGGATCGCGTAGTAAAGTGGTACCACACTGAAACAGTCCATTAAACCTGGTTTTTGATCAATATTTTGGAGGATAACGCAATTTAGGTCTGGGATAGGTCTTGGATTCGCCCTCATCAGGCTCATACTTTCGCGTTTTTCACATACTTCTTGAACAGATCCTGGGTTTTTTCTGGTTTGGAACACATAGTAATGTGGTACCACACTGAAACAGTCCATTAAACCTGGTTTCGATCAATATTTTAGAGGATAATATATGTTAGGTCTAGGTTAGGCCTGGGATTTGACATCATCAGACTCATACTTTCGCACACTTCACATACTCGTTGAACAGATCCTGGGTTTTTTCTGGTTTGGAACACATAGTAATGTGGTACCACACTGAAACAGTCCATTAAACCTGGTTTCGATCAATATTTTAGAGGATAATGCATGTTAGGTCTGGGATAGGTCTGGGATTCGCCCTCATCAGGCTCATACTTTCGCGTTTTTCACATACTTCTTGAACAGATCCTGGGTTTTTTCTGGTTTGGTACACATAGTAATGTGGTACCACACTGAAACAGTCCATTAAACCTGGTTTCGATCAATATTTTAGAGGATAATATATGTTAGGTCTAGGTTAGGCCTGGGATTTGCCCTCATCAGGGTCATACTTTCGCGTTTTTCACATACTTGTTGAACAGCTCCTGGGTTTTTTTCTGGTTTGGATCACGTAGTAATGTGGTACCACACTGAAACTGTTGATTAAACCTGGTTGCGATCAATATTTTTGAGGATAACGCATGTTAGGTCTAGGTTAGGCCTGGGATTTGCCCTCATCAGGGTCATACTTTCGCAGTTTTAACATACATGTTGACCTGATCGACGGTTTTTTCTGCTTTGGATCGCGTAGTAAAGTGGTACCACACTGAAACAGTCCATTAAACCTGGTTTCGATCAATATTTTGGAGGATAACTCAATTTAGGTCTGGGATAGTTCTGGGATTCGCCCTCATCAGGCTCATACTTTCGCGTTTTTCACATACTTCTTGAACAGATCCTGGGTTTTTTCTGGTTTGGAACACATAGTAATGTGGTACCACACTGAAACAGTCCATTAAACCTCGTCTTGATAAATATTTTAGAGGATAACGCATGTTACGTCAGGGTAAGGTCTA
Source organism: Colletes latitarsis (assembly GCF_051014445.1). NCBI lineage: Eukaryota > Metazoa > Arthropoda > Insecta > Hymenoptera > Colletidae > Colletes > Colletes latitarsis. The sequence continues at coordinate 4,527,041 of NC_135136.1, read as the reverse complement.
GGATTTGCCCTCATCAGGCTCATACTTTCGCATATTTCTAATACTTCATGGCTAGATCCTGGGCTATTTCTGGATTGCATCACGTAGTAATGTAGTACCTCACTGAAACAGTCGATTAACCCTGGTTTCGATCAATATTTTAGAGGATAACACATGTTAGGTCTAGGTTAGGCCTGGGATTTGACCTCATCAGACTCATACTTTCGCACACTTCACATACTCGTTGAACAGATCCTGGGTTTTTTCTAGTTTGGATCACGTAGTAATGTGGTACCACACTGAAACAGTCCATTAAACCTGGTTTGGATCAATATTTTAGAGGATAACGCATGTTAGGTCTAGGTTAGGTCTGGGATTTTCACTCATCAGACTCATACTTTCGCATTCTTCACATACTCATTGAACAGATCCTGGGTTTTTTCTGGTTTGGTTCACGTAGTAATGTGGTACCACACTGAAACAGTCGATTAAACCTGGTTTCGAACAATATTTTAGAGGATAACGCAGGTTAGGTCTGGGATAGGTCTGGGATTTGACCTCATCAGACTCATACTTTTGCACACTTCACATACTCGTTGAACAGATCCTGGGTTATTTTCTGGTTTGGATCACATAGTAATGTGGTACCACACTGAAACAGTCGATTAAACCAGGTTTCGATCAATATTTTAGAGGATAACGCATGTTAGGTCTAGGTTAGGCCTGGGATTTTCACTCATCAGACTCATACTTTCGCATTCTTCACATACTTGTTGAACGGATCCTGGGTTTTTTCTGGTTTGGATCACGAAGTAGTGTGGTACCACACTGAAACAGTCCATTAAACCTGGTTTCGCTCAATATTTTAGAGGATAACGCATGTTAGGTCTAGGTTAGGTCTGGGATTTGCTCTCATCAGGCTCATTCTTTCGCATATTTCTCATACTTGATGGCTAGATCATGGGCTTTTTCTGGATTGCATCTCGTAGTAATGTAGTACCACACTGAAACAGTCAATGAAACCTGGTTTCCATCAATATTTTAGAGGACAACGCAAGTTAGGTCTAGGTAAGGCCTGAGATTTTCACTGATCAGACTCATACTTTCGCATTCTTCACATACTTGTTGAACGGATCCTGGGTTTTTTCTGCTTTTGATCACGTAGTAAATAGGTACCACACTGAAACAGTCCATTAAACCTGGTTTGCATCAATATTTTAGAGGATAACGCTTGTTAGGTCTAGGTTAGCCCCGAGATTTTCACTCATCAGACTCATACTTTCGCATTCTTCACATACTTGATGAACGGATCCTGGGTTTTTTCTGGTTTGGTTCACGTAGTAATGTGGTACCACACTGAAACATTCAATAAAACCTGGTCTTGATAAATATTTTAGAGGATAACGCATGTTAGGTCTGGGTCAGGTCTAGAATTTGCCCACATCATGCTCATACTTTCGCATCTTTCTCATACATCATGGCTAGATCCTGGGCTATTTCTGGATTGTAGCACGTAGTAATGTGGTACCACGCTGAAACAGTCCATTAAACCTGGTTTCGATCAATATTTTAGAGGATAACGAAAGTTATGTCTAGGTTAGGCCTGGGATTTGGACTCATCAGGGTCATACTTTCGCAGTTTTAACATACATGTTGACCTAATCCAGGGTTTTTTTCTGCTTTGGATCACGTAGTAATGTGGTACCACACTGAAACAGTCCATTAAACCTGGTTTCGATGAATATTTTAGAGGATTACGCATGTTAGGTCTGGGATAGGTCTAGGATTTGCCCTCATCAGGCTCATACTTTCGCATATTTTTCATACTTCATGGCTAGATCCTGGGCTTTTTCTGGTTTGGATCACGTAGTAATGTGGTACCACACGGAAACAGTCCATTAAACCTGGTTTCGATCGATATTTTAGAAGATAACGCATGTTAGGCCTAGGATAGGCCTGGGATTTGCCCTCATCAGACACATAATTTCGCATTCTTTACGTACTTGTTGAACAGCTCCTGGGTTTTTTTCTGATTTGGATCACGTAGTAATGTGGTACCACACTGAAACTGTTGATTAAACCTGGTTTCGATCAATATTTTTGAGGATAACGCAAGTTAGGTCTAGGTTAGGCCTGGGATTTGACATCATCAGACTCATACTTTCGCACACTTCACATACTCGTTGAACAGATCCTGGGTTTTTTCTGGTTTGGAACACATAGTAATGTGGTACCACATTGAAACAGTCCATTAAACCTGGTTTCGATCAATATTTTAGAGGATAATGCATGTTAGGTCTGGGATACGTCTGGGATTCGCCCTCATCAGGCTCATACTTTCGCGTTTTTCACATACTTCTTGAACATATCCTGGGTTTTTTCTGGTTTGGAACACATAGTAATGTGGTACCACACTGAAACAGTCCATTAAACCTGGTTTCGATCAATATTTTAGAGGATAATGCATGTTAGGTCTAGGTTAGGCCTGGGATTTGCCCTCATCAGGGGTCATACTTTCGCGTTTTTCACATACTTGTTGAACAGCTCCTGGGTTTTTTTCTGGTTTGGATCACGTAGTAATGTGGTACCACACTGAAACTGTTGTTTAAACCTGGTTGCGATCAATATTTTTGAGGATAACGCATGTTAGGTCTAGGTTAGGCCTGGGATTTGCCCCCATCAGGGTCATACTTTCGCAGTTGTAACATACATGTTGACCTGATCGACGGTTTTTTCTGCTTTGGATCGCGTAGTAAAGTGGTACCACACTGAAACAGTCCATTAAACATGGTTTCGATCAATATTTTGGAGGATAACGCAATTTAGGTCTGGGATAGGTCTGGGATACGCCCTCATCAGGCTCGTACTTTCGCGTTTTTCACATACTTCTTGAACAGATCCTGGGTTTTTTCTGGTTTGGAACACATAGTAATGTGGTACCACACTGAAACAGTCCATTAAACCTGGTTTGGATCAATATTTTAGAGGATAACGCATGTTAGGTCTAGGTTAGGTCTGGGATTTTCACTCATCAGACTCATACTTTCGCATTCTTCACATACTTGTTGAGCGGATCCTGGGTTTTTTCTGGTTTGGTTCACGTAGTAATGTGGTACCACACTGAAACGGTCGATTAAACCTGGTTTCGAACAATATTTTAGAGGATAACGCAAGTTAGGTCTGGGATAGGTCTGGGATTTGACCTCATCAGACTCATACTTTCGCACACTTCACATACTCGTTGAACAGATCCTGGGTTATTTTCTGGTTTGGATCACATAGTAATGTGGTACCACACTGAAACAGTCGATTAAACCAGGTTTCGATCAATATTTTAGAGGAGAACGCATGTTAGGTCTAGGTTAGGCCTGGGATTTGACATCATCAGACTCATACTTTCGCACACTTCACATACTCGTTGAACAGATCCTGGGTTTTTTCTGGTTTGGAACACATAGTAATGTGGTACCACATTGAAACAGTCCATTAAACCTGGTTTCGATCAATATTTTAGAGGATAATGCATGTTAGGTCTGGGATAGGTCTGGGATTCGCCCTCATCAGGCTCATACTTTCGCGTTTTTCACATACTTCTTGAACATATCCTGGGTTTTTTCTGGTTTGGAACACATAGTAATGTGGTACCACACTGAAACAGTCCATTAAACCTGGTTTCGATCAATATTTTAGAGGATAATGCATGTTAGGTCTAGGTTAGGCCTGGGATTTGCCCTCATCAGGGTCATACTTTCGCGTTTTTCACATACTTGTTGAACAGCTCCTGGGTTTTTTTCTGGTTTGGATCACGTAGTAATGTGGTACCACACTGAAACTGTTGTTTAAACCTGGTTGCGATCAATATTTTTGAGGATAACGCATGTTAGGTCTAGGTTAGGCCTGGGATTTTCACTCATCAGACTCATACTTTCGCATTCTTCACATACTTGTTGAACGGATCCTGGGTTTTTTCTGCTTTTGATCACGTAGTAAATAGGTACCACACTGAAACAGTCCATTAAACCTGGTTTCGATCAATATTTTGGAGGATAACGCAATTTAGGTCTGGGATAGGTCTGGGATACGCCCTCATCAGGCTCATACTTTCGCGTTTTTCACATACTTCTTGAACAGATCCTGGGTTTTTTCTGGTTTGGAACACATAGTAATGTGGTACCACACTGAAACAGTCCATTAAACCTGGTTTGGATCAATATTTTAGAGGATAACGCATGTTAGGTCTAGGTTAGGTCTGGGATTTTCACTCATCAGACTCATACTTTCGCATTCTTCACATACTTGTTGAGCGGATCCTGGGTTTTTTCTGGTTTGGTTCACGTAGTAATGTGGTACCACACTGAAACGGTCGATTAAACCTGGTTTCGAACAATATTTTAGAGGATAACGCAAGTTAGGTCTGGGATAGGTCTGGGATTTGCCCTCATCAGGGTCATACTTTCGCAGTTTTAACATACATGTTGACCTGATCGACGGTTTTTTCTGCTTTGGATCGCGTAGTAAAGTGGTACCACACTGAAACAGTCCATTAAACCTGGTTTCGATCAATATTTTGGAGGATAACGCAAGTCAGGTCTGAGATAAGTCTGGGATTCGCCCTTATCAGGCTCATACTGGTTTCGATCAATATTTTAGAGGTCAACCCAAGTTAGGTCTGGGATAGGTCTGGGATTTGCCCTCATCAGGGTCATACTTTCGCATATTTCTCATACTTGATGGATAGATCCTGGGCTATTTCTGGATTGTATCACGTAGTAATGTGGTACCACGCTGAAACAGTCAATTAAACCTGGTTTCGATCAATATTTTAGAGGATAACGCAAGTTAGGTCTGAGATAGGTCTGGGATTCGCCCTCATCAGGCTCATACTTTCGCGTTTTTCACATACATGTTGAACTGATCCTGGGTTTTTTCTTGTTTGGATCACGTAGTAATGTGGTACCACACTGAAACAGTCCATTAAACCTGGTTTCGATCAATATTTTAGAGGACAACGCAAGTTAGGTCTGGGATAGGTCTGGGATTTGCCCTAATCAGGGTCATACTTTCGCAGTTTTAACATACATGTTGACCTGATCGAGGGTTTTTTCTACATTGGATCACGTAGTAGTGTGGTACCACACTGAAACAGTCCATTAAACCTGGTTTCGATCAATATTTTAGAGAATAATTCATGGTAGGTCTAGGTTAGGTCTGGGATTTGCCCTCATCAGACTCATACTTTCGCATACTTCACATACTTGTGAACAGATCCTGGGTTTTTTTCTGGTTTGGATCACGTAGTAATGTGGTACCACACTGAAACATTCGGTTAAACCTGGTTTCGATCAATATTTTTGAGGATAACGCATGTTAGGTCTAGGTTAGGCCGAGGATTTTCACTCATCAGACTCATACTTTCGCATTCTTCACATACTTGTTGAACGGATTCTGGGTTTTTACTGGTTTGGCTCAGGTAGTAATGTGGTGCCACACTGAAACAGTCAATTAAACCTGGTTTCGATCAATATTTAAGAGAATAATTCATGTTAGGTCTAGGTTAGGTCTGGGATTTGCTCTCATCAGGCTCATACTTTCACGTTTTTCACATACTTGTTGAACAGATCCTGGGTTTTTTCTGGTTTGAGTCAGGTAGTAATGTGGTACCACACTGAAACAATCGATTAAACCAGGTTTCAATGAATATTTTTGAGGATAACGCATGTTAGGTCTAGGTTAGGTCTGGGATTTTCACTCATCAGACCCATACTTTCGCATTCTTCACATACTTGTTGAACGGATCCTGGGTTTTTTCTGGTTTGGATCACGTAGTAATGTGGGACCACACTGAAACAATCAATTAAACCTGGTCTTGATAAATATTTTAGAGGATAACGCAAGTTTGGTCTGGGATAGGTCTGGGATTTGCCCTTATCAGACTCATACTTTCGCACACTTCACATACTCGTTGAACAGATCCTGGGTTATTTTCTGGTTTGGCTCAGGTAGTAATGTGGTACCACACTGAAACAGTCCATTAAACCTTGTTTGGATCAATATTTTAGAGGATAACGCATGTTAGGTCTAGGTTAGCCCTGGGATTTTCACTCATCAGACTCATACTTTCGCATTCTTCACATACTTGTTGAACCGATCCTGGGTTTTTTCTGCTTTGCATCACGTAGTAATGTGGGACCATAATGAAACAATCAATTAAACCTGGTCTTGATAAATATTTTAGAGGACAACGCATGTTAGGTCTGGGTTAGGTCTAGGATTTGCCCTCATCAGGCTCATGCTTTCGCATATTTCTCATACTTCATGGCTATATCCTGGGATATTTCTGGATTGCATCACGTAGTAATGTGGTACCACACTGAAACAGTCAATTAAACCTGGTTTCGCTCAATATTTTAGAAGATGACGCATGTTAGGTCTAGATTAGGCCTGGGATTTGCCCTCATCAGGGTCATACATTCGCAGTTTTAACATGCATGTTGAACGGATTCTGGGTTTTTACTGGTTTGGCTCAGGTAGTAATGTGGTACCACACTGAAACAGTCCATTAAACCTTGTTTGGATCAATATTTTAGAGGATAACGCATGTTAGGTCTAGGATAGCCCTGGGATTTTCACTCATCAGACTCATACTTTCGCATTCTTCACATACTTGTTGAACAGATACAGGGTTTTTTCTGGTTTGGATCACATAGTAATGTGGTACCACACTGAAACAGTCAATTAAACCTGGTTTTCATCAATATTTTAGAGGACAACGCATGTTAGGTCCAGGTTAGGCCGAGGATTTTCACTCATCAGACTCATACTTTCGCATTCAACACATACTTCTTAAACAGATCATGGTTTTTTCCGGTTTGGGTCACGTAGTAGTGTGGTACCACACTGAAACAGTCGATTAAACCTGGTTTCGATCAATATTTTTGAGGATAACGCATGTTAGGTCTAGGTTAGGCCGGGGATTTTCACTCATCAGACTCATACTTTCGCATTCTTCAAATACTTGTTGAACGGATCCTGGGTTTTTACTGGTTTGGATCGCGTAGTAATGTGGTACCACACTGAAACTTTCAATTAAACCTGGTCTTGATAAATATTTTAGAGGATAACGCGTGTTAGGTCTGGGTTAGGTCTAGGATTTGCCCCCATCAGGCTCATACTTTCGCATATTTCTCATACTTCATGGCTGGATCCTGGGCTATTTCTGGATTGGATCACGTAGAAATGTGGTACCACATTGAAACAGTCAATTAAACCTGGATCTGATCAATATTTTAGAGAATAATTCATGTTAGGTCTAGGTTAGGTCTGGGATTTGCTCTCATCAGGCTCATTCTTTCGCATATTTCACATACTCGTTGAACAGATCCTGGGTTATTTTCTTGTTTGGATCACATAGTAATGTGGTACCACACTGAAAGAGACGATTAAACCAGGTTTCGATCAATATTTTCGAGGATAACGCATGTTAGGTCTAGGTTAGGCCGGGGATTTCAACTCATCACACTCATACTTTCACATTCTTCACATACTTGTTGAACGGATCCTGGGTTTTTACTGGTTTGGATCACGTAGTAATGAAGTGCAACACTGAAACAGTCAATTAAACCTGGTTTCCATCAATATTTTAGAGGACAGCGCATGTTAGGTCTAGGTTAGGCCTGGGATTTGCCCACATCAGGGTCATACTTTCGCAGTTTTAACATACATGTTGACCTGATCGAGGGTTTTTTCTGCTTTGGATCACGCAGTAAAGTGGTACCACACTGAAACAGTCGATTAAACATGGTCTTGATAAATATTATAGAGGATAACGCATGTTACGTTTGGTTAGGTCTAGGATTTTCCCTCATCAGGCTCATACTTTCGCATATTTCTCATACTTCATGGCTAGATCCTGGGCTGTTTCTGGATTGTATCACGTAGTAATGTGGGACCACACTGAAACAATCAATTAAACCTGGTCTTGATAAATATTATAGAGGATAATGCATGTTAGGCCTGGGATAGGTCTGGGATTTGCCCTCATCAGACTCATACTTTCGCACACTTCACATACTCGTTGAACAGATCCTGGGTTATTTTCTTGTTTGGATCACATAGTAATGTGGTACCACACTGAAAGAGACGATTAAACCAGGTTTCGATCAATATTTTCGAGGATAACGCATGTTAGGTCTAGGTTAGGCCGGGGATTTCAACTCATCACACTCATACTTTCACATTCTTCACATACTTGTTGAACGGATCCTGGGTTTTTACTGGTTTGGATCACGTAGTAATGAAGTGCAACACTGAAACAGTCAATTAAACCTGGTTTCCATCAATATTTTAGAGGACAGCGCATGTTAGGTCTAGGTTAGCCCTGGGATTTTCACTCATCAGACTCATACTTTCGCATTCTTCACATACTTGTTGAACCGATCCTGGGTTTTTTCTGCTTTGCATCACGTAGTAATGTGGGACCATAATGAAACAATCAATTAAACCTGGTCTTGATAAATATTTTAGAGGACAACGCATGTTAGGTCTGGGTTAGGTCTAGGATTTGCCCCCATCAGGCTCATACTTTCGCATATTTCTCATACTTCATGGCTAGATCCTGGGCTGTTTCTGGATTGTATCACGTAGTAATGTGGGACCACACTGAAACAATCAATTAAACCTGGTCTTGATAAATATTATAGAGGATAATGCATGTTAGGCCTGGGATAGGTCTGGGATTTGCCCTCATCAGACTCATACTTTCGCACACTTCACATACTCGTTGAACAGATCCTGGGTTATTTTCTTGTTTGGATCACATAGTAATGTGGTACCACACTGAAAGAGACGATTAAACCAGGTTTCGATCAATATTTTCGAGGATAACGCATGTTAGGTCTAGGTTAGGCCGGGGATTTCAACTCATCACACTCATACTTTCACATTCTTCACATACTTGTTGAACGGATCCTGGGTTTTTACTGGTTTGGATCACGTAGTAATGAAGTGCAACACTGAAACAGTCAATTAAACCTGGTTTCCATCAATATTTTAGAGGACAGCGCATGTTAGGTCTAGGTTAGGCCTGGGATTTGCCCACATCAGGGTCATACTTTCGCAGTTTTAACATACATGTTGACCTGATCGAGGGTTTTTTCTGCTTTGGATCACGCAGTAAAGTGGTACCACACTGAAACAGTCGATTAAACATGGTTTCGATCAATATTTTCGAGGATAACGCATGTTAGGTCTAGGTTAGGCCGGGGATTTTCACTCATCACACTCATACTTTCACATTCTTCACATACTTGTTGAACGGATCCTGGGTTTTTACTGGTTTGGATCACGTAGTAATGAAGTGCAACACTGAAACAGTCAATTAAACCTGGTTTCCATCAATATTTTAGAGGACAGCGCATGTTAGGTCTAGGTTAGGCCTGGGATTTGCCCACATCAGGGTCATACTTTCGCTGTTTTAACATACATGTTGACCTGATCGAGGGTTTTTTCTGCTTTGGATCACGCAGTAAAGTGGTACCACACTGAAACAGGCGATTAAACATGGTTTCGATCAATATTTTTGAGGATAACGCATGTTAGGTCTAGGTTAGGCCGGGGATTTTCACTCATCAGACTCATACTTTCGCATTCTTCACATACTTGTTGAACGGATCCCGGGTTTTGACTGGTTTGGATCACGTAGTAATGTGGGACCACACTGAAACAATCAATTAAACCTGGTCTTGATAAATATCATAGAGGATAATGCATGTTAGGTCTGGGATAGGTCTGGGATTTGCCCTCATCAGACTCATACTTTCGCACACTTCACATACTCGTTGAACAGATCCTGGGTTTTTACTGGTTTGGATCACGTAGTAATGTGGTACCACACTGAAACAGTCGATTAAACCAGTATTCGATCAATATTTTTGAGGATAACGCATGTTAGGTCTAGGTTAGGCCGAGGATTTTCACTCATCAAACTCATACTTTCGCATTCTCCACATACTTGTTGAACGGATCCTGGGTTTTTACTGGTTTGGATCACGTAGTAATGTGGTACCACACTGAAACATTCAATTAAACCTGGTCTTGATAAATATTATAGAGGATAACGCATGTTACGTTTGGTTAGGTCTAGGATTTTCCCTCATCAGGCTCATACTTTCGCATATTTCTCATACTTCATGGCTAGATCCTGGGCTGTTTCTGGATTGTATCACGTAGCAGTGCGGTACCACGCTGCAACAGTCAATTAAACCTGGTTTCGATCAATATTTTAGAGGATAACGCAAGTTAGGTCTGGGATAGGTCTGAGATTCGCCCTCATCAGGGTCATACTTTCGCGTTTTTCACGTACTTGTTGTACTGATCCTGGGTTTTTTCTGGTTTGGAACACGTAGCAACGTGGTACCACACTGAAACAGTCGATTAAACCTGGTTTCGATTAATAATTTTGAGGATAACGCATGTTAGGTCTAGGTTAGGCCTGGGATTTTCACTCATCAGACTCATACTTTCGCGTTCTTCACATACTTGTTGAACGGATCCTGGGTTTTTTCTGGTTTGGATCACGTAGTAATGTGGGACCACACTGAAACAGTCAATTAAACCTGGTTTCGACCAATATTTTAGAGAATAATTCATGTTAGTTCTAGGTTAGGTCTGGGATTTGCTCTCATCAGGCTCATTCTTCCGCATATTTCTCATACTAGATGGCTAGTTCCTGGGCTATTTCTGGATTGCATCACGTAGTAACGAAGTACAACAATGAAACAGTCAATTAAACCTGGTTTCCATCAATATCTTAGAGGACAACGCAAGTTAGGTCTGGGATAGGTCTGGGATATGCCCTCATCAGGCTCATACTTTCGCGTTTTTCACATACTTGTTGAACAGATCCTGGGTTTTTTCTGGTTTGGATCACGTAGTAGTGTGGTACCACACTGAAACAGTCCATTAAACCTGGTTTGGATCAATATCTTAGAGGATAACGTATGTTAGGTCTAGGTTAGGTCTGGGATTTTCACTCTTCAGACTCATACTTTCGCATTCTTCACATACTTGTTGAACGGATCCTGGGTTTTTTCTGGATTGGATCACGTAGTAATGTGGTACCACACTGAAACAGTCGATTAAGCCAGGTTTCGATCAATATTTTTGAGGATAACGCATGTTAGGTCTGGGTTAGGTCTAGGATTTGCCCCCATCAGGCCCATACTTTCGCATATTTCTCATACTTCATGGCTGGATCATGGGCTATTTCTGGATTGGATCACGTAGAAATGAAGTACAACACTGAAACAGTCAATTAAACCCGGATTTGATCAATATTTTAGAGAATAATTCATGTTAGGTCTAGGTTAGGTCTGGGATTTGCTCTCATCAGGCTCATTCTTTCGCATATTTCTCATACTTGATGGCTAGATCCTGGGCTTTTTCTGGATTTCATCACGTAGTAATGAAGTACAACACTGAAACAGTCAATTAAACCTGGTTTCCATCAATATTTTAGAGGACTACGCATGTTAGGTCTAGGTTAGGCCTGGGATTTACCCTCATCAGACTCATACTTTCGCATTCTTCACATACTTGTTGAACGGATCCCGGGTTTTTACTGGTTTGGATCACGTAGTAATGTGGGACCACACTGAAACAATCAATTAAACCTGGTCTTGATAAATATTATAGAGGATAATGCATGTTAGGTCTGGGATAGGTCTGGGATTTGCCCTCATCAGACTCATACTTTCGCACACTTCACATACTCGTTGAACAGATCCTGGGTTTTTACTGGTTTGGATCACGTAGTAATGTGGTACCACACTGAAACAGTCGATTAAGCCAGGTTTCGATCAATATTTTTGAGGATAACGCATGTTAGGTCTAGGTTAGGCCGAGGATTTTCACTCATCAAACTCATACTTTCGCATTCTCCACATACTTGTTGAACGGATCCTGGGTTTTTACTGGTTTGGATTACGTAGAAATGTGGTACCACACTGAAACATTCAATTAAACCTGGTCTTGATAAATATTATAGAGGATAATGCATGTTAGGTCTGGGATAGGTCTGGGATTCGCCCTCATCAGACTCATACTTTCGCACACTTCACATACTCGTTGAACAGATCCTGGGTTATTTTCTTGTTTGGATCACATAGTAATGTGGTACCACACTGAAACAGACGATTAAACCAGGTTTCGATCAATATTTTTGAGGATAACGCATGTTAGGTCTAGTTTAGGCCGGGGTTTTTCACTCATCACACTCATACTTTCGCATTCTTCACATACTTGTTGAACGGATCCTGGGTTTTTACTGGTTTGGATCACGTAGTAATGAAGTGCAACACTGAAACAGTCAATTGAACCTGGTTTGGATCAATATTTTAGAGGATAACGCTTGTTAGGTCTAGGTTAGCCCTGGGATTTTCAATCATCAGACTCATACTTTCGCATTCTTCACATACTTGTTGAACAGATACAGGGTTTTGTCTGGTTTGGTTCACGTAGCAATGTGGTACCACACTGAAGCATTCAATTAAACCTGGTCTTGATAAATATTTTAGAGGATAACGCATGTTAGGTCTGGGATAGGTCTGGGATTTTCACTCATCAGACTCATACTTTCGCATTCTTCACATACTTGTTGAACAGATACAGGGTTTTTTCTGGGTTGGTTCACGTAGTAATGTGGTACCACACTGAAACATTCAATTAAAACTGGTCTTGATAAATATTTTAGAGGATAACGCATGTTAGGTCTGGGATAGGTCTGGGATTTTCACTCATCAGACTCATACTTTCGCATTCTTCACATACCTGTTGAACGGATCCTGGGTTTTTCTGGTTTGGATCACGTAGTAATGTGGGACCACACTGAAACAATCAATTAAACCTGGTCTTGATAAATATTTTAGAGGATAACGCATGTTAGGTCTAGGTTAGGCCTGGGATTTTCACTCATCAGACTCATACTTTCGCATTCTTCACATACTCGTTGAACGGATCCTGGGTTTTTTCTGGTTTGGATCACGTAGTAATGTTGGACCACACTGAAACAATCAATTAAACCTGGTCTTGATAAGTATTTTAGAGGATAACGCATGTTTGGTCTGGGTTAGGTCTAGGATTTGCCCTCGTCAGGCTCATACTTTCGCATATTTCTCATATTTCATGGCTACATCCTGGGCTATTTCCGGATTGGATCACGTAGTAATGTGGTACCACACTGAAACAGACGATTAAACCAGGTTTCGATCAATATTTTTGAGGATAACGCAAGTTAGGTCTGGGATAGGCCTGGGATTTTCACTCATCAGACTCATACTTTCGCATTCTTCACATACTTGTTGAACGGATCTTGGGTTTTTACTGGTTTGGATCGCGTAGTAATGTGGTACCACACTGAAACATTCAATTAAACCTGGTCTTGATAAATATTTTAGAGGAAAACGCATGTTAGGTCTGGGTTAGGTCTAGGATTTGCCCCCATCAGGCTCATACTTTCGCATATTTCTCATACTTCATGGCTGGATCCTGGACTATTTCTGGATTGGATCACGTAGAAATGTGGTACCACATTGAAACAGTCAATTAAACCTGGTTTTGATCAATATTTTAGAGAATAATTCATGTTAGGTCTAGGTTAGGTCTGGGATTTGCTCTCGTCAGGCTCATTCTTTCGCATATTTCTCATATTTGATGGCTAGATCCTGGGCTTTTTCTGAATTTCATCACGTAGTAATGAAGTACAACACTGAAGCAGTCAATTAAACCTGGTTGCCATCAATATTTTAGAGGACAACGCATGTTAGGTCTAGGTTAGGCCTGGGATTTACCCTCATCAGGCTCATACTTTCGCGTTTTTCACATACTTGTTGAACAGATCCTGGGTTTTTTCTGGTTTGGATCACGTAGTAGTGTGGTACCACACTGAAACAGTCCATTAAACCTGGTTTGGCTCAATATCTTAGAGGATAACGTATGTTAGGTCTAGGTTAGGTCTGGGATTTTCACTCTTCAGACTCATACTTTCGCATTCTTCACATACTTGTTGAACGGATCCTGGGTTTTTTCTGGATTGGATCACGTAGTAATGTGGTACCACACTGAAACAGTCAATTAAACCTGGTTTCGCTCAATATTTTAGGAGATAACGCATGTTAGGTCCAGGTTAGGCCTGGGATTTGCCCTCATCAGGGTCATACTTTCGCAGTTTTAACATGCATGTTGACCTGATCGAGAGTTTTTTCTGCTTTGGATCACGTAGTAAAGTGGTACCACAACTAAAACAGTCAATTAAACCTGGTTTCGATCAATATTTTAGAGGATAACGAAAGTTATGTCTAGTTTAGGCCTGGGATTTGCCCTCATCAGACTCATACTTTGGCATACTTCACATACTTGTTGAACAGATCCTGGGATTTTTTCTGGTTTGGATCACGTAGTAATGTGGTACCACACTGAAACAGTCGATTAAACCTGGTTTCGATCAATATTTTTGAGGATAACGCATGTTAGGTCTAGGTTAGGCCGAGGATTTTCACTCATCAGACTCATACTTTCGCATTCTTCACATACTTGTTGAACGGATCCTGGGTTTTTACTGGTTTGGATCGCGTAGTAATGTGGTACCACACTGAAACATTCAATTAAACCTGGTCTTGATAAATATTTTAGATGATAACGCATGCTAGGTCCGGGTTAGGTCTAGGATTTGCCCCCATCAGGCTCATACTTTCGCATATTTCTCATACTTCATGGCTGGATCATGGGCTATTTCTGGATTGGATCACGTAGAAATGTGGTTCCACATTGAAACAGTCAATTAAACCCGGATTTGATCAATATTTTAGAGAATAATTCATGTTAGGTCTAGGTTAGGTCTGGGATTTGCTCTCATCAGGCTCATTCTTTCGCATATTTCTCATACTTGATGGCTAGATCCTGGGCTTTTTCTGGATTTCATCACGTAGTAATGAAGTACAACACTGAAACAGTCAATTAAACCTGGTTTCCATCAATATTTTAGAGGACAACGCATGTTAGGTCTAGGTTAGGCCTGGGATTTACCCTCATCAGGGTCATACTTTCGCAGTTTTAACATACATGTTGACCTGATCGAGGGTTTTTTCTGCTTTGGATCACGCAGTAAAGTGGTACTACACTGAAACAGTCGATTAAACCTGGTTTCGATCAATATTTTTGAGGATAACGCATGTTAGGTCTAGGTTAGGCCGGGGATTTTCACTCATCAGACTCATACTTTCGCATTCTTCACATACTTGTTGAACGGATCCCGGGTTTTTACTGGTTTGGATCACGTAGTAATGTGGGACCACACTGAAACAATCAATTAAACCTGGTCTTGATAAATATTATAGAGGATAATGCATGTTAGGTCTGGGATAGGTCTGGGATTTGCCCTCATCAGACTCATACTTTCGCACACTTCACATACTCGTTGAACAGATCCTGGGTTTTTACTGGTTTGGATCAAGCAGTAATGTGGTACCACACTGAAACAGTCGATTAAGCCAGGTTTCGATCAATATTTTTGAGGATAACGCATGTTAGGTCTAGGTTAGGCCGAGGATTTTCACTCATCAAACTCATACTTTCGCATTCTCCACATACTTGTAGAACGGATCCTGGGTTTTTACTGGTTTGGATTACGTAGTAATGTGGTACCACACTGAAACATTCAATTAAATCTGGTCTTGATAAATATTATAGAGGATAATGCATGTTAGGTCTGGGATAGGTCTGGGATTTGCCCTCATCAGACTCATACTTTCGCACACTTCACATACTCGTTGAACAGATCCTGGGTTGTTTTCTTGTTTGGATCACATAGTAATGTGGTACCACACTGAAACAGACGATTAAACCGGGTTTCGATCAATATTTTTGAGGATAACGCATGTTAGGTCTAGTTTAGGCCGGGGTTTTTCACTCATCACACTCATACTTTCGCATTCTTCACATACTTGTTGAACTGATCCTGGGTTTTTACTGGTTTGGATCACGTAGTAATGAAGTGCAACACTGAAACAGTCAATTGAACCTGGTTTCCATCAATATTTTAGAGGACAACGCATGTTAGGTCTAGGTTAGGCCTGGGATTTGCCTACATCAGGGTCATACTTTCGCAGTTTTAACATACATGTTGACCTGATCGACGGTTTTTTCTGCTTTGGATCACGCAGTAAAGTGGTACCACACTGAAACAGTCCATTAAACCTGGTTTGGATCAATATTTTAGAGGATAACGCTTGTTAGGTCTAGGTTAGCCCTGGGATTTTCATTCATCAGACTCATACTTTCGCATTCTTCACATACTTGTTGAACAGATACAGGGTTTTTTCTGGTTTGGTTCAGGTAGTAATGTGGTACAACACTGAAACATTCAATTAAAACTGGTCTTGATAAATATTTTAGAGGATAACGCATGTTAGGTCTGGGATAGGTCTGGGATTTTCACTCATCAGACTCATACTTTCTCATTCTTCACATACTTCTTGAACAGATACAGGGTTTTTTCTGGGTTGGTTCACGTAGTAATGTGGTACCACACTGAAACATTCAATTAAACCTGGTCTTGATAAATATTTTAGAGGATAACGCATGTTAGGTCTGGGATAGGTCTGGGATTTTCACTCATCAGACTCATACTTTCGCATTCTTCACATGCTTGTTGAACGGATCCTGGGTTTTTCTGGTTTGGGTCACGTAGTAATGTGGGACCACATTGAAACAATCAATTAAACCTGGTCTTGATAAATATTTTGAGGATAACGCATGTTAGGTCTAGGTTAGGCCGGGGATTTTCACTCATCACACTCATACTTTCGCATTCTCCACATACTTGTTGAACGGATCCTGGGTTTTTACTGGTTTGGATTACGTAGTAATGTGGTACCACACTGAAACATTCAATTAAACCTGGTCTTGATAAATATTATAGAGGATAATGCATGTTAGGTCTGGGATAGGTCTGGGATTCGCCCTCATCAGACTCATACTTTCGCACACTTCACATACTCGTTGAACAGATCCTGGGTTATTTTCTTGTTTGGATCACATAGTAATGTGGTACCACACTGAAACAGACGATTAAACCAGGTTTCGATCAATATATTTGAGGATAACGCATGTTAGGTCTAGTTTAGGCCGGGGTTTTTCACTCATCACACTCATACTTTCGCATTCTTCACATACTTGTTGAACGGATCCTGGGTTTTTACTGGTTTGGATCACGTAGTAATGAAGTGCAACACTGAAACAGTCAATTGAACCTGGTTTGGATCAATATTTTAGAGGATAACGCTTGTTAGGTCTAGGTTAGCCCTGGGATTTTCAATCATCAGACTCATACTTTCGCATTCTTCACATACTTGTTGAACAGATACAGGGTTTTGTCTGGTTTGGTTCACGTAGCAATGTGGTACCACACTGAAGCATTCAATTAAACCTGGTCTTGATAAATATTTTAGAGGATAACGCATGTTAGGTCTGGGATAGGTCTGGGATTTTCACTCATCAGACTCATACTTTCGCATTCTTCACATACTTGTTGAACAGATACAGGGTTTTTTCTGGGTTGGTTCACGTAGTAATGTGGTACCACACTGAAACATTCAATTAAAACTGGTCTTGATAAATATTTTAGAGGATAACGCATGTTAGGTCTGGGATAGGTCTGGGATTTTCACTCATCAGACTCATACTTTCGCATTCTTCACATACCTGTTGAACGGATCCTGGGTTTTTCTGGTTTGGATCACGTAGTAATGTGGGACCACACTGAAACAATCAATTAAACCTGGTCTTGATAAATATTTTAGAGGATAACGCATGTTAGGTCTAGGTTAGGCCTGGGATTTTCACTCATCAGACTCATACTTTCGCATTCTTCACATACTCGTTGAACGGATCCTGGGTTTTTTCTGGTTTGGATCACGTAGTAATGTTGGACCACACTGAAACAATCAATTAAACCTGGTCTTGATAAGTATTTTAGAGGATAACGCATGTTTGGTCTGGGTTAGGTCTAGGATTTGCCCTCGTCAGGCTCATACTTTCGCATATTTCTCATATTTCATGGCTACATCCTGGGCTATTTCCGGATTGGATCACGTAGTAATGTGGTACCACACTGAAACAGACGATTAAACCAGGTTTCGATCAATATTTTTGAGGATAACGCAAGTTAGGTCTGGGATAGGCCTGGGATTTTCACTCATCAGACTCATACTTTCGCATTCTTCACATACTTGTTGAACGGATCTTGGGTTTTTACTGGTTTGGATCGCGTAGTAATGTGGTACCACACTGAAACATTCAATTAAACCTGGTCTTGATAAATATTTTAGAGGAAAACGCATGTTAGGTCTGGGTTAGGTCTAGGATTTGCCCCCATCAGGCTCATACTTTCGCATATTTCTCATACTTCATGGCTGGATCCTGGGCTATTTCTGGATTGGATCACGTAGAAATGTGGTACCACATTGAAACAGTCAATTAAACCTGGTTTTGATCAATATTTTAGAGAATAATTCATGTTAGGTCTAGGTTAGGTCTGGGATTTGCTCTCGTCAGGCTCATTCTTTCGCATATTTCTCATATTTGATGGCTAGATCCTGGGCTTTTTCTGAATTTCATCACGTAGTAATGAAGTACAACACTGAAGCAGTCAATTAAACCTGGTTGCCATCAATATTTTAGAGGACAACGCATGTTAGGTCTAGGTTAGGCCTGGGATTTACCCTCATCAGGCTCATACTTTCGCGTTTTTCACATACTTGTTGAACAGATCCTGGGTTTTTTCTGGTTTGGATCACGTAGTAGTGTGGTACCACACTGAAACAGTCCATTAAACCTGGTTTGGCTCAATATCTTAGAGGATAACGTATGTTAGGTCTAGGTTAGGTCTGGGATTTTCACTCTTCAGACTCATACTTTCGCATTCTTCACATACTTGTTGAACGGATCCTGGGTTTTTTCTGGATTGGATCACGTAGTAATGTGGTACCACACTGAAACAGTCAATTAAACCTGGTTTCGCTCAATATTTTAGGAGATAACGCATGTTAGGTCCAGGTTAGGCCTGGGATTTGCCCTCATCAGGGTCATACTTTCGCAGTTTTAACATGCATGTTGACCTGATCGAGAGTTTTTTCTGCTTTGGATCACGTAGTAAAGTGGTACCACAACTAAAACAGTCAATTAAACCTGGTTTCGATCAATATTTTAGAGGATAACGAAAGTTATGTCTAGTTTAGGCCTGGGATTTGCCCTCATCAGACTCATACTTTGGCATACTTCACATACTTGTTGAACAGATCCTGGGATTTTTTCTGGTTTGGATCACGTAGTAATGTGGTACCACACTGAAACAGTCGATTAAACCTGGTTTCGATCAATATTTTTGAGGATAACGCATGTTAGGTCTAGGTTAGGCCGAGGATTTTCACTCATCAGACTCATACTTTCGCATTCTTCACATACTTGTTGAACGGATCCTGGGTTTTTACTGGTTTGGATCGCGTAGTAATGTGGTACCACACTGAAACATTCAATTAAACCTGGTCTTGATAAATATTTTAGATGATAACGCATGCTAGGTCTGGGTTAGGTCTAGGATTTGCCCCCATCAGGCTCATACTTTCGCATATTTCTCATACTTCATGGCTGGATCATGGGCTATTTCTGGATTGGATCACGTAGAAATGTGGTTCCACATTGAAACAGTCAATTAAACCCGGATTTGATCAATATTTTAGAGAATAATTCATGTTAGGTCTAGGTTAGGTCTGGGATTTGCTCTCATCAGGCTCATTCTTTCGCATATTTCTCATACTTGATGGCTAGATCCTGGGCTTTTTCTGGATTTCATCACGTAGTAATGAAGTACAACACTGAAACAGTCAATTAAACCTGGTTTCCATCAATATTTTAGAGGACAACGCATGTTAGGTCTAGGTTAGGCCTGGGATTTACCCTCATCAGGGTCATACTTTCGCAGTTTTAACATACATGTTGACCTGATCGAGGGTTTTTTCTGCTTTGGATCACGCAGTAAAGTGGTACTACACTGAAACAGTCGATTAAACCTGGTTTCGATCAATATTTTTGAGGATAACGCATGTTAGGTCTAGGTTAGGCCGGGGATTTTCACTCATCAGACTCATACTTTCGCATTCTTCACATACTTGTTGAACGGATCCCGGGTTTTTACTGGTTTGGATCACGTAGTAATGTGGGACCACACTGAAACAATCAATTAAACCTGGTCTTGATAAATATTATAGAGGATAATGCATGTTAGGTCTGGGATAGGTCTGGGATTTGCCCTCATCAGACTCATACTTTCGCACACTTCACATACTCGTTGAACAGATCCTGGGTTTTTACTGGTTTGGATCAAGCAGTAATGTGGTACCACACTGAAACAGTCGATTAAGCCAGGTTTCGATCAATATTTTTGAGGATAACGCATGTTAGGTCTAGGTTAGGCCGAGGATTTTCACTCATCAAACTCATACTTTCGCATTCTCCACATACTTGTAGAACGGATCCTGGGTTTTTACTGGTTTGGATTACGTAGTAATGTGGTACCACACTGAAACATTCAATTAAACCTGGTCTTGATAAATATTATAGAGGATAATGCATGTTAGGTCTGGGATAGGTCTGGGATTTGCCCTCATCAGACTCATACTTTCGCACACTTCACATACTCGTTGAACAGATCCTGGGTTGTTTTCTTGTTTGGATCACATAGTAATGTGGTACCACACTGAAACAGACGATTAAACCGGGTTTCGATCAATATTTTTGAGGATAACGCATGTTAGGTCTAGTTTAGGCCGGGGTTTTTCACTCATCACACTCATACTTTCGCATTCTTCACATACTTGTTGAACGGATCCTGGGTTTTTACTGGTTTGGATCACGTAGTAATGAAGTGCAACACTGAAACAGTCAATTGAACCTGGTTTCCATCAATATTTTAGAGGACAACGCATGTTAGGTCTAGGTTAGGCCTGGGATTTGCCTACATCAGGGTCATACTTTCGCAGTTTTAACATACATGTTGACCTGATCGACGGTTTTTTCTGCTTTGGATCACGCAGTAAAGTGGTACCACACTGAAACAGTCCATTAAACCTGGTTTGGATCAATATTTTAGAGGATAACGCTTGTTAGGTCTAGGTTAGCCCTGGGATTTTCATTCATCAGACTCATACTTTCGCATTCTTCACATACTTGTTGAACAGATACAGGGTTTTTTCTGGTTTGGTTCAGGTAGTAATGTGGTACAACACTGAAACATTCAATTAAAACTGGTCTTGATAAATATTTTAGAGGATAACGCATGTTAGGTCTGGGATAGGTCTGGGATTTTCACTCATCAGACTCATACTTTCTCATTCTTCACATACTTCTTGAACAGATACAGGGTTTTTTCTGGGTTGGTTCACGTAGTAATGTGGTACCACACTGAAACATTCAATTAAACCTGGTCTTGATAAATATTTTAGAGGATAACGCATGTTAGGTCTGGGATAGGTCTGGGATTTTCACTCATCAGACTCATACTTTCGCATTCTTCACATGCTTGTTGAACGGATCCTGGGTTTTTCTGGTTTGGGTCACGTAGTAATGTGGGACCACATTGAAACAATCAATTAAACCTGGTCTTGATAAATATTTTCGAGGATAACGCATGTTAGCTCTAGGTTAGGCCGGGTATTTTCACTCATCACACTCATACTTTCACATTCTTCACATACTTGTTGAACGGATCCTGGGTTTTTACTGGTTTGGATCACGTAGTAATGAAGTGCAACACTGAAACAGTCAATTAAACCTGGTTTCCATCAATATTTTAGAGGACAGCGCATGTTAGGTCTAGGTTAGGCCTGGGATTTGCCCACATCGGGGTCATACTTTTGCATATTTCTCATACTTCATGGCTGGATCCTGGGCTATTTCTGGATTGGATCACGTAGAAATGTGGTACCACATTGAAACAGTCAATTAAACCTGGTTTTGTCAATATTTTAGAGAATAATTCATGTTAGGTCTAGGTTAGGTCTGGGATTTGCTCTCATCAGGCTCATTCTTTCGCATATTTCTCATACTTGATGGCTAGATCCTGGGCTTTTTCTGGATTTCATCACGTAGTAATGAAGTACAACACTGAAGCAGTCAATTAAACCTGGTTTCCATCAATATCTTAGAGGACAACGCATGATAGGTCTAGGTTAGGCCTGGGATTTACCCTCATCAGGGTCATACTTTCGCAGGTTTAACATACATGTTGACATGATCGAGGGTTTTTTCTGCTTTGGATCACGTAGTAGAGTGGTACCACACTGAAACAGTCCATTAAACCTTGTTTGGATCAATAGTTTAGAGGATAACGCATGTTAGATCTAGGTTAGCCCTGGGATTTTCACTCATCAGACTCATACTTTCGCATTCTTCGCATACTTGTTGCACGGATCATGGGTTTTTTCTAGTTTCGTTCACGTTGTAATGTGGTACCACACTGGAACATTCAACTAAACCTGGTCTTGATAAATATTTTAGAGGATAACGCATGTTAGGTTTGGATAAGGTCTATGATTTGCCCTCATCAGTCTCATACTTTCGCATATTTCTCATACTTCATGGCTAGATCCTGGGCTGTTTCTGGATTGTATCACGTAGTAATGAGGTACCACGCTGAAACAGTCAATTAAACCTGGTTTCGTTCAATATTTTAGAAGATAACGCAAGTTAGGTCTGGGATAGGTCTGGGAGTTGCCCTCATCAGGCTCATACCTTCGCGTTTTTCACATACTTGTTGAACAGATCCTGGGTTTTTTCCGGTTTCGGTCACGTAGTAGTGTGGTACCACACTGAAACAGTCGATTAAACCAGGTTTCGATCAATATTTTTGAAGATAACGCATGTTAGGTCTAGGTTAGGCCTGGGATTTTCACTCATCAGACTCATACTTTCGCATTCTTCACATACTTGTTGAACGGATCCTGGGTTTTTTCTGGTTTGGATCACGTAGTAATGTGGGACCACACTGAAACAATCATTTAAACCTGGTCTTGATAAATATTTTAGAGGCCAACGTATGTTAGGTCTGGGTTAGGTCTAGGATTTGCCCTCATCAGGCTCATACTTTCGCATATTTCTCATACTTCATGGCTAGATCCTGGGCTATTTCTGGATTGGATCACGTAGTAATGTGGTACCACACTGAAACAGTCAATTAAACCTGGTTTCGCTCAATATTTTAGAAGATAACGCATGTTAGGCCTAGGTTAGGCCTGGGATCTGCCCTCATCAGGTTCATATTTTCGCGTTCTTCACATACTTGTTGAACAGATCCCTGGCTTTTTCTGCTTTGGATCACATAGTAATGTGGTACCACACTGAAACAGTCGATTAAACCAGGTTTCGATCAATATTTTTGAGGATAACGCATGTTAGGTCTAGGTTAGGCCTGGGATTTTCACTCATCAGACTCATCCTTTCGCATTCTTCACATACTTGTTGACCGGATCCTGGGTCTTTTCTGGTTTGGATCACGTAGCAATGGGGTACCACACTGAAACAGTCAATTAAACCAGGTTTCGATCAATATTTTGGAGAATAATTCATGTTAGGTCTAGGTTAGGTCTGGGATTTGCTATCATCAGGCTCATTCTTTCGCATATTTCTCATACTTGATGGCTAGATCCTGCGCTTTTTCTGGATTGCATCACGTAGTAATGAAGTACAACACTGAAACAGTCGTTTAAACCTGGTTTCCATCAATATCTTAGAGGACAACGCAAGTTAGGTCTTGGATAGGTCTGGGATTTGCCCTCATCAGGCTCATACTTTCGCGATTTTCACATACTTGTTGAACAGATCCTGGGTTTTTTCTGGTTTGGATCACGTAGTAGTGTGGTACCACACTGAAACAGTCCATTAAACCTGGTTTGGATCAATATTTTAGAGGATAACGCATGTTAGGTCTAGGTTAGGTCTGTGATTTTCACTCATCAGACTCATACTTTCGCATTCATCACATACTTGTTGAACGGATCCTGGGTTTTTTCTGGTTTGGATCACGTAGTGATGTGTGACCACACTGAAACAATCAATTAAACCTGGTCTTGATAAATATTTTAGAGGATAACGCATGTTAGGTCTGGGATAGGTCTGGGATTTGCCCTCATCAGAATCATACTTTCGCACACTTCACATACTCGTTGAACAGATCCTGGGTTATTTTCTGGTTTGGATCACATAGTAATGTGGTACCACACTGAAACAGACGATTAAACGAGGTTTCGATAAATATTTTTGAGGATAACGCATGTTAGGTCTAGGTTAGGCCGGGGTTTTTCACTCATCACACTCATACTTTCGCATTCTTCACATACTTGTTGAACGGATCCTGGGTTTTTACTGGTTTGGATCACGTAGTAATGAAGTGCAACACTGAAACAGTCAATTAAACCTGGTTTCCATCAATATCTTAGAGGACAACGCATGTTAGGTCTAGGTTAGGTCTGTGATTTGCTCTCATCAGGCTCATTCTTTCGCATATTTCTCATACTTGATGGCTAGATCCTGGGCTTTTTCTGGATTGCATCACGTAGTAATGAAGTGCAACACTGAAACAGTCGATTAAACCAGGTTTCGATCAATATTTTTGAAGATAACGCATGTTAGGTCTAGGTTAGGCCTGGGATTTTCACTCATCAGACTCATACTTTCGCATTCTTCACATACTTGTTGAACGGATCCTGGGTTTTTTCTGGTTTGGATCACGTAGTAATGTGGGACCACACTGAAACAATCAATTAAACCTGGTCTTGATAAATATTTTAGAGGCCAACGTATGTTAGGTCTGGGTTAGGTCTAGGATTTGCCCTCATCAGGCTCATACTTTCGCATATTTCTCATACTTCATGGCTAGATCCTGGGCTATTTCTGGATTGGATCACGTAGTAATGTGGTACCACACTGAAACAGTCAATTAAACCTGGTTTCGCTCAATATTTTAGAAGATAACGCATGTTAGGCCTAGGTTAGGCCTGGGATCTGCCCTCATCAGGTTCATATTTTCGCGTTCTTCACATACTTGTTGAACAGATCCCTGGCTTTTTCTGCTTTGGATCACATAGTAATGTGGTACCACACTGAAACAGTCGATTAAACCAGGTTTCGATCAATATTTTTGAGGATAACGCATGTTAGGTCTAGGTTAGGCCTGGGATTTTCACTCACAGACTCATCCTTTCGCATTCTTCACATACTTGTTGACCGGATCCTGGGTCTTTTCTGGTTTGGATCACGTAGCAATGGGGTACCACACTGAAACAGTCAATTAAACCTGGTTTCGATCAATATTTTGGAGAATAATTCATGTTAGGTCTAGGTTAGGTCTGGGATTTGCTCTCATCAGGCTCATTCTTTCGCATATTTCTCATACTTGATGGCTAGATCCTGCGCTTTTTCTGGATTGCATCACGTAGTAATGAAGTACAACACTGAAACAGTCGTTTAAACCTGGTTTCCATCAATATCTTAGAGGACAACGCAAGTTAGGTCTTGGATAGGTCTGGGATTTGCCCTCATCAGGCTCATACTTTCGCGATTTTCACATACTTGTTGAACAGATCCTGGGTTTTTTCTGGTTTGGATCACGTAGTAGTGTGGTACCACACTGAAACAGTCCATTAAACCTGGTTTGGATCAATATTTTAGAGGATAACGCATGTTAGGTCTAGGTTAGGTCTGTGATTTTCACTCATCAGACTCATACTTTCGCATTCATCACATACTTGTTGAACGGATCCTGGGTTTTTTCTGGTTTGGATCACGTAGTAATGTGTGACCACACTGAAACAATCAATTAAACCTGGTCTTGATAAATATTTTAGAGGATAACGCATGTTAGGTCTGGGATAGGTCTGGGATTTGCCCTCATCAGAATCATACTTTCGCACACTTCACATACTCGTTGAACAGATCCTGGGTTATTTTCTGGTTTGGATCACATAGTAATGTGGTACCACACTGAAACAGACGATTAAACGAGGTTTCGATAAATATTTTTGAGGATAACGCATGTTAGGTCTAGGTTAGGCCGGGGTTTTTCACTCATCACACTCATACTTTCGCATTCTTCACATACTTGTTGAACGGATCCTGGGTTTTTACTGGTTTGGATCACGTAGTAATGAAGTGCAACACTGAAACAGTCAATTAAACCTGGTTTCCATCAATATCTTAGAGGACAACGCATGTTAGGTCTAGGTTAGGTCTGGGATTTGCTCTCATCAGGCTCATTCTTTCGCATATTTCTCATACTTGATGGCTAGATCCTGGGCTTTTTCTGGATTGCATCACGTAGTAATGAAGTGCAACACTGAAACAGTCGATTAAACCAGGTTTCGATCAATATTTTTGAAGATAACGCATGTTAGGTCTAGGTTAGGCCTGGGATTTTCACTCATCAGACTCATACTTTCGCATTCTTCACATACTTGTTGAACGGATCCTGGGTTTTTTCTGGTTTGGATCACGTAGTAATGTGGGACCACACTGAAACAATCAATTAAACCTGGTCTTGATAAATATTTTAGAGGCCAACGTATGTTAGGTCTGGGTTAGGTCTAGGATTTGCCCTCATCAGGCTCATACTTTCGCATATTTCTCATACTTCATGGCTAGATCCTGGGCTATTTCTGGATTGGATCACGTAGTAATGTGGTACCACACTGAAACAGTCGATTAAACCAGGTTTCTATCAATATTTTTGAGGATAACGCAAGTTAGGTCTGGGATGGGTCTGGGATTTGCCGTCATCAGGCTCATACTTTCGCGTTTTTCACATACTTGTTGAACGGATCCTGGGTTTTTACTGGTTAGAATCACGTAGTAATGTGGTACCACACTGAAACATTCAATTAAACCTGGTCTTGATAAATATTTTAGAGGCCAACGTATGTTAGGTCTGGGTTAGGTCTAGGATTTGCCCTCATCAGGCTCATTCTTTCGCATATTTCTCATACTTGATGGCTAGATCCTGGGCTTTTTCTGGATTGCATCACGTAGTAATGAAGTGCAACACTGAAACAGTCGATTAAACCAGGTTTCGCTCAATATTTTAGAAGATAACGCATGTTAGGCCTAGGTTAGGCCTGGGATCTGCCCTCATCAGGTTCATACTTTCGCATTCTTCACATACTTGTTGAACGGATCCTGGGTTTTTACTGGTTAGAATCACGTAGTAATGTGGTACCACACTGAAACATTCAATTAAACCTGGTCTTGATAAATATTTTAGAGGATAACGCATGTTAGCTCTGGGATAGGTCTGGGATTTGCCCTCATCAGACTCATACTTTCGCATTCTTCACATACTTGTTGAACGGATCCTGGGTTTTTTCTGGTTTGGATCACGTAGTAATGTGGGACCACACTGAAACAATCAATTAAACCCGGTCTTGATAAATATTAGGGAGGATAACGCATGTTAGGTCTGGGTTAGGTCTAGGATTTGCTCTCGTCAGGCTCATACTTTCGCATATTTCTCATACTTCATGGCTAGATCCTGGGCTATTTCTGGATTGGATCTCGTAGTAATGAAGTACAACACTGAAACAGTCGATTAAACCAGGTTTCTATCAATATTTTTGAGGATAACGCAAGTTAGGTCTGGGATGGGTCTGGGATTTGCCGTCATCAGGCTCATACTTTCGCGTTTTTCACATACTTGTTGAACAGGTCCTGGGTTTTTTTCTGGTTTGGATCACGTAGTAATGTGGGACCACACTGAAACAATCAATTAAACCTGGTCTTGATAAATATTAGGGAGGAAAACGCATGTTAGGTCTAGGTTAGGTCTGGGATTTGCTCTCATCAGGCTCATTCTTTCGCATATTTCTCATACTTGATGGCTAGATCCTGGGCTTTTTCTGGATTGCATCACGTAGTAATGAAGTACAACACTGAAACAGTCGATTAAACCAGGTTTCGATCAATATTTTTGAAGATAACGCATGTTAGGTCTAGGTTAGGCCTGGGATTTTCACTCATCAGACTCATACTTTCGCATTCTTCACATACTTGTTGAACGGATCCTGGGTTTTTTCTGGTTTGGATCACGTAGTAATGTGGGACCACACTGAAACAATCAATTAAACCTGGTCTTGATAAATATTTTAGAGGCCAACGTATGTTAGGTCTGGGTTAGGTCTAGGATTTGCCCTCATCAGGCTCATACTTTCGCATATTTCTCATACTTCATGGCTAGATCCTGGGCTATTTCTGGATTGGATCACGTAGTAATGTGGTACCACACTGAAACAGTCAATTAAACCTGGTTTCGCTCAATATTTTAGAAGATAACGCATGTTAGGCCTAGGTTAGGCCTGGGATCTGCCCTCATCAGGTTCATATTTTCGCGTTCTTCACATACTTGTTGAACAGATCCCTGGCTTTTTCTGCTTTGGATCACATAGTAAAGTGGTACCACACTGAAACAGTCGATTAAACCAGGTTTCGATCAATATTTTTGAGGATAACGCATGTTAGGTCTAGGTTAGGCCTGGGATTTTCACTCATCAGACTCATCCTTTCGCATTCTTCACATACTTGTTGACCGGATCCTGGGTCTTTTCTGGTTTGGATCACGTAGTAGCGTGGTACCACACTGAAACAGTCCATTAAACCTGGTTTGGATCAATATTTTGGAGAATAATTCATGTTAGGTCTAGGTTAGGTCTGGGATTTGCTCTCATCAGGCTCATTCTTTCGCATATTTATCATACTTGATGGCTAGATCCTGCGCTTTTTCTGGATTGCATCACGTAGTAATGAAGTACAACACTGAAACAGTCGATTAAACCTGGTTTCCATCAATATCTTAGAGGACAACGCAAGTTAGGTCTTGGATAGGTCTGGGATTTGCCCTCATCAGGCTCATACTTTCGCGATTTTCACATACTTGTTGAACAGATCCTGGGTTTTTTCTGGTTTGGATCACGTAGTAGCGTGGTACCACACTGAAACAGTCCATTAAACCTGGTTTGGATCAATATTTTAGAGGATAGCGCATGTTAGGTCTAGGTTAGGTCTGTGATTTTCACTCATCAGACACATACTTTCGCATTCATCACATACTTGTTGAACGGATCCTGGGTTTTTTCTGGTTTGGATCACGTAGTAATGTGTGACCACACTGAAACAATCAATTAAACCTGGTCTTGATAAATATTTTAGAGGATAACGCATGTTAGGTCTGGGATAGGTCTGGGATTTGCCCTCATCAGAATCATACTTTCGCACACTTCACATACTCGTTGAACAGATCCTGGGTTATTTTCTGGTTTGGATCACATAGTAATGTGGTACCACACTGAAACAGACGATTAAACAAGGTTTCGATAAATATTTTTGAGGATAACGCATGTTAGGTCTAGGTTAGGCCGGGGTTTTTCACTCATCACACTCATACTTTCGCATTCTTCACATACTTGTTGAACGGATCCTGGGTTTTTACTGGTTTGGATCACGTAGTAATGAAGTGCAACACTGAAACAGTCAATTAAACCTGGTTTCCATCAATATCTTAGAGGACAACGCATGTTAGGTCTAGGTTAGGCCTGGGATTTGCCCACATCAGGGTCATACTTTCGCAGTTTTAACATACATGTTGACCTGATCGAGGGTTTCTTCTGCTTTGGATCACGCAGTAAAGTGGTACCACACTGAAACAGTCCATTAAACCTGGTTTGGATCAATATTTTAGAGGATAACGCATGTTAGGTCTAGGTTAGCCCTGGGATTTTCACTCATCAGACTCATACTTTAGCATTCTTCACATACTTGTTGAACAGATACAGGGTTTTTTCTGGTTTGGTTCACGTAGTAATGTGGTACCACACTGAAACATTCAATTAAACCTGGTCTTGATAAATATTTTAGAGGATAACGCATGTTAGGTTTGGGTTAGGTCTTGGATTTGCCCTCATCAGGCTCATACTTGCGCATATTTCTCATACTTCATGGCTAGACCCTGGGCTGTTTCTGGATTGTATCACGTAGTAATGTGGTACCACGCTGAAACAGTCAATTAAACCTGATTTCGATCAATATTTTAGAGGATAACGCAAGTTAGGTCTGGGATAGGTCAGGGATTCGCCCTCATCAGGCTCATACTTTCGCATATTTCTCATACTTGATGGCTAGATCCTGGGTTTTTTCCGGTTTGGTTCACGTAGTAGTGTGGTACCACACTGAAACAGTCATTAAACCTGGTTTGGATCAATGTTTTTTAGGATAACGCATGTTAGGTCTAGGTTAGGCCGGGGATTTTCACTCATCAGACTCATACTTTCGCATTCTTCACATACTTGTAGAACGGATCCTGGGTTTTTACTGGTTAGAATCACGTAGTAATGTGGTACCACACTGAAACATTCAATTAAACCTGGTCTTGATAAATATTTTAGAGGATAACGCATGTTAGCTCTGGGATAGGTCAGGGATTTGCCCTCATCAGACTCATACTTTCGCACACTTCACATACTCGTTGAACAGATCCTGGGTTATTTTCTGGTTTGGATCACATAGTAATGTGGTACCACACTGAAACAATCGATTAAACCTGGTTTCGATCAATATTTTTGAGGATAACGCATGTTAGGCCTAGGTTAGGCCTGGGATTTTCACTCATCAGACTCATACTTTCGCATTCTTCACATACTTGTTGAACGGATCCTGGGTTTTTTCTGGTTTGGATCACGTAGTAATGTGGGACCACACTGAAACAATCAATTAAACCTGGTCTTGATAAATATTAGGGAGGATAACGCATGTTAGGTCTGGGTTAGGTCTAGGATTTGCCCTCGTCAGGCTCATACTTTCGCATATTTCTCATACTTCATGGCTAGATCCTGGGCTATTTCTGGATTGGGTCTCGTAGTAATGAAGTACAACACTGAAACAGTCGATTAAACCAGGTTTCTATCAATATTTTTGAGGATAACGCAAGTTAGGTCTGGGATGGGTCTGGGATTTGCCGTCATCAGGCTCATACCTTCGCGTTTTTCACATACTTGTTGAACAGGTCCTGGGTTTTTTTCTGGTTTGGATCACGTAGTAATGTGGTACCACACTGAAACAGTCGATTAAACCTGGTTTCGATCAATATTTTTGAGGATAACGCATGTTAGGTTTACGTTAGGTCTGTGATTTTCACTCATCAGACTCGTACATTCGCATTCTTCACATACTTGTTGAACGGATCCTGGGTTTTTTCTGGTTTGGATCGCGTAGTAATGCGGGACCACACAGAAACAATCAATTAAACCTGGTCTTGATAAATATTTTAGAGGACAACGCATGTTAGGTCTGGGATAGGTCGGGGATTTGCCCTCACCAGACTCATACTTTCGCACACTTCACATACTCGTTGAACAGATCCTGGGTTATTTTCTGGTTTGGATCACATAGTAATGTGGTACCACACTGAAACAGACGATTAAACCAGGTTTCGATCAATATTTTTGAGGATAACGCATGTCAGGTCTAGGTTAGGCCGGGGTTTTTCACTCATCACACTCATACTTTCGCATTCTTCACATACTTGTTGAACGGATCCTGGATTTTTACTGGTTTGGATCACGTAGTAATGAAGTGCAACACTGATACAGTCAATTAAATCTGGTTTCCATCAATATTTTAGAGAATAATTCATGTTAGGTCTAGGTTAGGTCTGGGATTTGCTCTCATCAGGCTCATTCTTTCGCATATTTCTCATACTTGATGGCTAGATACTGGGCTTTTTCTGGATTGCATCACGTAGTAATGAAGTACAACACTGAAACAGTCGATTAAACCTGGTTTCCATCAATATCTTAGAGGACAACGCAAGTTAGGTCTTGGATAGGTCTGGGATTTGCCCTCATCAGGCTCATACTTTCGCGTTTTTCACATACTAGTTGAACAGATCCTGGGTTTTTTCTGGTTTGGATCACGTAGTAGTGTGGTACCACACTGAAACAGTCCATTAAACCTGGTTTGGATCAATATTTTAGAGGATAACGCATGTTAAGTCTAGGTTAGGTCAGTGATTTTCACTCATCAGACTCATACTTTCGCATTCTTCACATACTTGTTGAACGGATCCTGGGTTTTTTCTGGTTTGGATCACGTAGTAATGTGGGACCACACTGAAACAGTCCATTAAACCTGGTTTCGATCAATATTTTAGAGGATAACGCAAGTTAGGTCTGGGATAGGTCTGGGATTCGCCCTCATCAGGCTCATACTTTCGCATATTTCTCATACTTGATGGCTAGATCCTGGGTTTTTTCCAGTTTGGGTCACGTAGTAGTGTGGTACCACACTGAAACAGTCGATTAAACCGGGTTTCGAAAAATATTTTTTAGGATAACGCATGTTAGGTCTAGGTTAGGCCGGGGTTTTTCACTCATCACACTCATACTTTCGCATTCTTCACATACTTGTTGAACGGATCCTGGGTTTTTACTGGTTTGGATCACGTAGTAATGTGGGACCACACTGAAACAATCAATTAAACCTGGTCTTGATAAATATTCTAGAGGCCAACGTATGTTAGGTCTGGGTTAGGTCTAGGATTTGCCCTCATCAGGCTCATACTTTCGCATATTTCTCATACTTCATGGCTAGATCCTGGGCTATTTCTGGATTGGATCACGTAGTAATGTGGTACCACACTGAAACAGTCAATTAAACCTGGTTTCGCTCAATATTTTTGAGGATAACGCATGTTAGGTCTAGGTTAGGCCTGGGATTTTCACTCATCAGACTCATACTTTCGCATTCTTCGCATACTTGTTGACCGGATCCTGGGCTATTTCTGGATTGGATCACGTAGTAATGAAGTACAACACTGAAACAGTCGATTAAACCTGGTTTCCATCAATATCTTAGAGGACAACGCAAGTTAGGTCTTGGATAGGTCTGGGATTTGCCCTTATCAGGCTCATACTTTCGCGATTTTCACATACTTGTTGAACGGATCCTGGGTTTTTTCTGGTTTGGAACACGTAGTAATGTGGGACCACACTGAAACAATCAATTAAACCTGGGCTTGATAAATATTTTAGAGGATAACGCACGTTAGGTCTGGGATAGGTCTGGGATTTGCCCTCATTAGAATCATACTTTCGCACACTTCACATGCTCGTTGAACAGATCCTGTGTTATTTTCTGGTTTGGATCACATAGTAATGTGGTACCACACTGAAACAGACGATTAAACCAGGTTTCGATAAATATTTTTGAGGATAACGCATGTTAGGTCTAGGTTAGGCCGGGGTTTTTCACTCATCACACTCATACTTTCGCATTCTTCACATACTTGTTGAACGGATCCTGGGTTTATACTGGTTTGGATCACGTAGTAATGAAGTGCAACACTGGAACAGTCAATAAACCTGGTTTCCATCAATATTCTAGAGGACAACGCATGTTAGGTCTAGGTTAGGCCTGGGATTTGCCCACATCAGGGTCATACTTTCGCAGTTTTAACATACATGTTGACCTGATCGAGGGTTTTTTCTGCTTTGGATCACGCAGAAAAGTGGTACCACACTGAAACAGTCCATTAAACCTGGTTTGGATCAATATTTTAGAGGATAACGCATGTTAGCTCTCGGATAGGTCTGGGATTTGCCCTCATCAGACTCACACTTTCGCACACTTCACATACTCGTTGAACAGATCCTGGGTTATTTTCTGGTTTGGATCACATAGTAATGTGGTACCACACTGAAACAATCGATTAAACCTGGTTTCGATCAATATTTTTGAGGATAACGCATGTTAGGCCTAGGTTAGCCCTGGGATTTTCACTCATCAGACTCATACTTTAGCATTCTTCACATAGTTGTTGAACAGATGCAGGGTTTTTTCTGGTTTGGTTCACGTAGTAATGTGGTACCACACTGAAACATTCAATTAAACCTGGTCTTGATAAATATTTTAGAGGATAACGCATGTTAGGTTTGGGTTAGGTCTTGGATTTGCCCTCATCAGGCTCATACTTTCGCATATTTCTCATACTTCATGGATAGACCCTGGGCTGTTTCTGGATTGTATCACGTAGTAAAGTGGTACCACGCTGAAACAGTCAATTAAACCTGATTTCGATCAATATTTTAGAGGATAACGCAAGTTAGGTCTGGGATAGGTCAGGGATTCGCTCTCATCAGGCTCATACTTTCGCATATTTCTCATACTTGATGGCTAGATCCTGGGTTTTTTCCGGTTTGGGTCACGTAGTAGTGTGGTACCGCATTGAAACAGTCCATTAAACCTGGTTTGGATCAATATTTTTTAGGATAACGCATGTTAGGTCTAGGTTTGGCCGGGGATTTTCACTCATCAGACTCATACTTTCGCATTCTTCACATACTTGTAGAACGGATCCTGGGTTTTTACTGGTTAGGATCACGTAGTAATGTGGTACCACACTGAAACATTCAATTAAACCTGGTCTTGATAAATATTTTAGAGGATAACGCATGTTAGCTCTGGGATCGGTCTGGGATTTGCCCTCATCAGACTCATACTTTCGCACACTTCACATACTCGTTGAACAGATCCTGGGTCATTTTCTGGTTTGGATCACATAGTAATGTGGTACCACACTGAAACAATCGATTAAACCTGGTTTCGATCAATATTTTTGAGGATAACGCATGTTAGGCCTAGGTTAGGCCTGGGATTTTCACTCATCAGACTCATACTTTCGCATTCTTCACATACTTGTTGAACGGATCCTGGGTTTTTTCTGGTTTGGATCACGTAGTAATCTGGGACCACACTGAAACAATCAATTAAACCTGGTCTTGATAAATATTTTAGAGGATAATGCATGTTAGGCCTGGGTTAGGTCTAGGATTTGCCCTCGTCAGGCTCATACTTTCGCATATTTCTCATACTTCATGGCTAGATCCTGGGCTATTTCTGGATTGGATCTCGTGGTAATGAAGTACAGCACTGAAACAGTCGATTATACCAGGTTTCTATCAATATTTTTGAGGATAACGCAAGTTAGGTCTGGGATGGGTCTGGGATTTGCCGTCATCAGGCTCATACTTTCGCGTTTTTCACATACTTGTTGAAGAGATCCTGGGTTTTTTTCTGGTTTGGATCACGTAGTAATGTGGTACCACACTGAAACAGTCGATTAAACCTGGTTTCGATCAATATTTTTGAGGATAACGCATGTTAGGTCTAGGTTAGGCCGGGGTTTTTCACTCATCACACTCATACTTTCGCATTCTTCACATACATGTTGAACGGATCCTGGATTTTTACTGGTTTGGATCACGTAGTAATGAAGTGCAACACTGATACAGTCAATTAAACCTGGTTTCCATTAAGATTTTAGAGAATAATTCATGTTAGGTCTAGGTTAGGTCTGGGATTTGCTCTCATCAGGCTCATTCTTTCGCATATTTCTCATACTTGATGGCTAGATCCTGGGCTTTTTCTGGATTGCATCGCGTAGTAATGAAGTACAACACTGAAACAGTCGAGTAAACCTGGTTTCCATCAATATCTTACAGGACAACGCAAGTTAGGTCTTGGATAGGTCTGGGATTTGTCCTCATCAGGCTCATACTTTCGCGTTTTTCACATACTTGTTGAACAGATCCTGGGTTTTTTCTGGTTTGGATCACGTAGTAGTGTGGTACCACACTGAAACAGTCCATTAAACCTGGTTTGGATCAATATTTTAGAGGATAACGCATGTTAAGTCTAGGTTAGGTCTGTGATTTTCACTCATCAGACTCATACTTTCGCATTCTTCACATACTTGTTGAACGGATCCTGGGTTTTTTCTGGTTTGGATCACGTAGTAATGTGGGACCTCACTGAAACAGTCCATTAAACCTGGTTTCGATCAATATTTTTTAGGATAACGCACGTTAGGTCTAGGTTAGGCCGGGGATTTTCACTCATCAGACTCATACTTTCGCATTCTTCACATACTTGTTGAACGGATCCTGTGTTTTTACTGGATTGCATCACGTAGTAATGAAGTACGACACTAAAACAGTCAATTAAACCTGGTTTCCATCAATATCTTAGAGGACAACGCAAGTTAGGTCTGGGATAGGTCTGGGATTTGCCCTCATCAGACTCTTACGTTCGCATTCTCCACATACTTGTTGAACGGATCCTGGGTTTTTTCTGGTTTGGATCACGTAGTAATGTGGTACCACACTGAAACATTCAAATAAACCTGGTCTTGATAAATATTTTAGAGGATAACGCATGTTAGGTCTGGATTAGGTCTAGGATTTGCCCTCGTCAGGCTCATACATTCGCATATTTCTCATACTTCATGGCTGGATCCTGGGCTATTACTGGATTGGATCACGTAGTAATGTGGTACCACACTGAAACTGTCAATTAAATCTGGTTTCGATGAATATTTTAGAGAATAATTCATGTTAGGTCTAGGTTAGGTCTGGGATTTGCACTCATCAGACTCATTCATTCGCATATTTCTCATACTTGATAGCTAGATCCTGGGCTTTTTCTGGATTGCATCACGTAGTAATGAAGTACAACACTAAAACAGTCAATTAAACCTGGTTTCCATCAATATCTTAGAGGACAACGCAAGTTAGGTCTGGGATAGGTCTGGGATTTGCCCTCATCAGACTCTTACGTTCGCATTCTTCACATACTTGTTGAACGGATCCTGGGTTTTTTCTGGTTTGGATCACGTAGTAATGTGGTACCACACTGAAACATTCAAATAAACCTGGTCTTGATAAATATTTTAGAGGATAACGCATGTTGGGTTTGGGTTAGGTCTAGGATTTGCCCACATCAGGCTCATACTTTCGCATATTTCTCATACTTCATGGATAGATCCTGGGCTGTTTCTTGATTGTATCACGTAGTAATGTGGTACCACGCTGAAACAGTCAATTAAACCTTGTTTCGATCAATATTTTAGAGGATAACGCAAGTTAGGTCTGGGATAGGTCTGGGATTCGCCCTCATCAGGCTCATACTTTCGCACACTTCACATACTCGTTTAACAGATCCGGGGTTTTTTCTGGTTTGGTTCACGTAGTAATGTGGTACCACACTGAAACATTCAATTAAACCTGGTCTTGATCAATATTTTAGAGGATAACGCATGTTAGGTTTGGGTTAGGTCCAGGATTTGCCCTCATCAGGCTCATACTTTCGCATATTTCTCATACTTCATGGCTAGATCCTGGGCTATTTCTGGATTGGATCACGTAGTAATGTGGTACCACACTGAAACATTCAATGAAACCTGGTCTGGATAAATATTTTAGAGGATAACGCATCTTAGGTCTGTGTTAGGTCTAAGATTTGCTCTCATCAGGCTCATTCTTTCGCATATCTCTCATACTTGATGGCTAGATCCTGGGCTTTTTCTGGATTGCATCACGTAGTAATGAAGTACGACAATGAAACAGCCCACTAAACCTGGTTTCGATCAATAGTTTAGAGGATAACGAAAGTTATGTCTAGGTTAGGCCTGGGATTTTCACTCATCAGACTCATTCTTTCGCATTCGTCACATACTTGTTGGACGGATCATGGGTTTTTTCTGGTTTGGATCACGTAGTAATGCGGGACCACACTGAAACAATCAATTAATCCTGGTCTTGTTAAATATTTTAGAGGTTAACGCATGTTAGGTCTGGGTTAGGTCTAGCATTTGCTCTCGTCAGGCTCATACTTTCGCATATTTCTCATACTTGATGGCTAGATCCTGGGCTTTTTCTGGATTGCATCACGTAGTATTGTGGTACCACACTGAAACAGTCGATTAAACCAGGTTTTGATCAATATTTTTGAGGATAACGCATGTTAGGTCTAGGTTCGGCCCGGGATTTTCACTCATCAGACTCATTCTTTCGCATTCTTCACATACTTGTTGAACGGATCCTGGGTTTTTTCTGGTTTGGATCACGTAGTAATGTGGTACCTCACTGAAACAGTCGATTAAACCTGGTTTCGATCAATATTTTAGAGAATAATTCATGTTAGGTCTAGGTTAGGTCTGGGATTTGCACTCATCAGACTCATTCTTTCGCATATTTCTCATACTTGATGGCTAGATCCTGGGCTTTTTCTGGATTGCATCACGTAGTAATGAAGTAGAACACTGAAACAGTCAATTAAACCTGGTTTCCATCAATATCTTAGAGGACAACGCAAGTTAGGTCTGGGAAAGGTCTGGGATTTGCCCTCAGCAGACTCTTACGTTCGCATTCTTCACATACTTGTTGAACGGATCCTGGGTTTTTTCTGGTTTGGATCACGTAGTAATGTGGTACCACACTGAAACATTCAAATAAACCTGGTCATGATAAATATTTTAGAGGATAACGCATGTTGGGTTTGGGTTAGGTCTAGGATTTGCCCACATCAGGCTCATACTTTCGCATATTTCTCATACTTCATGGCTAGATCCTGGGCTGTTTCTGGATTGTATCACGTAGTAATGTGGTACCACGCTGAAACAGTCAATTAAACCTTGTTTCGATCAATATTTTGGAGGATAACGCAAGTTAGGTCTGGGATAGGTCTGGGATTCGCCCTCATCAGGCTCATACTTTCGCACACTTCACATACTCGTTTAACAGATCCTGGGTTTTTTCTGGTTTGGTTCACGTAGTAATGTGGTACCACACAGAAACATTCAATTAAACCTGGTCTTGATCAATATTTTAGAGGATAACGCATGTTAGGTTTGGGTTAGGTCTAGGATTTGCCCTCATCAGGCTCATACTTTCGCATATTTCTCATACTTCATGGCTAGATCCTGGGCTATTTCTGGATTGGATCACGTAGTAATGTGGTACCACACTGAAACATTCAATGAAACCTGGTCTGGATAAATATTATAGAGGATAACGCATCTTAGGTCTGTGTTAGGTCTAAGATTTGCCCTCCTCAGGCTCACAGTTTCGCGTTTTTCGCATACTTGTTGAACAGATCCTGGGTTTTCTCTGGTTTGGATCACGAAGTAGTGAGTTACCACACTGAAACAGTCCATTAAACCTGGTTTCGCTCAATATTTTAGAAGATAACGCATGTTAGGCCTGGGTTAGGACTAGGACTTGCCCTCATCAGGCTCATACTTTCGCATATTTCTCATACTTCATGGCTGGATCCTGGGCTATTTCTGGATTGGATCACGTAGTAATGTGGTACCACACTGAAACAGTCAATTAAACCTGGTTTCGATCAATATTTTAGAGAATAATTCATGTTAGGTCTGGGTTAGGTCTGGGATTTGCTCTCATCAGGCTCATTCTTTCGCATATTTCTCATACTTGATGGCTAGATCCTGGGATTTTTCTGGATTGCATCACGTAGTAATGAAGTACAACACTGAAACAGTCAATTAAACCTGGTTTCGATCAATATTTTAGACAATAATTCATGTTAGGTCTGGGGTAGTTCTGGGATTTGCTCTCATCAGGCTCATTCTTTCGCACACTTCACATACTCGTTGAACAGATCCTGGGTTATTTTCTGGTTTGGATCCCATAGTAATGTGGTACCATACTGAAACAGTCGATTAAACCAGGTTTCGATCAATATTTTTGAGGATAACGCATATTAGGTCTAGGTTAGGCCTGGGATTTTCACTCATCAGACTCATACTTTCGGATTCTTCTCATACTTGTTGAACGGATCCTGGGTTTTTTCTGGTTTGGATCACGTAGTAATGTGGTACCACACTGAAACAGTCAATTAAACCTGGTTTTGATCAATATTTTAGAGAAT
Source organism: Colletes latitarsis (assembly GCF_051014445.1). Lineage (NCBI taxonomy): Eukaryota > Metazoa > Arthropoda > Insecta > Hymenoptera > Colletidae > Colletes > Colletes latitarsis. The sequence goes on along the minus strand of NC_135136.1, from coordinate 4,487,195 downwards.
AATTCATGTTAGGTCTAGGTTAGGTCTGGGATTTGCTCTCATCAGGCTCATTCTTTCGCATATTTCTCATACATGATGGCTAGATCCTGGCCTTTTTCTGGATTGCATCACGTAGTAATGAAGTACAACACTGAAACAGTCAATTAAACCTGGATTCCATCAATATCTTAGAGGACAACGCAAGTTAGGTCTGGGATAGGTCTGGGATTTGCCCACATCAGGCTCATACTTTCGCGTTTTTCACATACTCGTTGAACAGCTCCTGGGTTATTTTCTGGTTTGGATCGCATAGTAATGTGGTACCACACTGAAACAGTCGATTAAACCAGGTTTCGATCAATATTTTTGAGGATAACGCATGTTAGGTCTAGGTTAGGCCTGGGATTATCACTCATCAGACTCATACTTTCGCATTCTTCTCATACTTGTTAAACGGATCCTGGGTTTTTTCTGGTTTGGGTCACGTAGTAGTGTGGTACCACACTGAAACAGTCGATTAAACCTGGTTTCGATCAATATTTTTGAGGATAACGCATGTTAGGTCTGGGTTAGGTCTAGGATTTGCCCTCGTCAGGCTCATACTTTCGCATATTTCTCATTCTTCATGACTAGATCTTGGGCTATTTCTGGATTGTATCACGTAGTAATGTGGTACCACACAGAAACAGTCAATTAAACCTGGTTTAATCAATATTTTAGAGGATAACGCAAGTTAGGTCTGGGATAGGCCGGGGATTTTCACTCATCAGACTCATACTTTCGCATTCTTCACATACTTGTTGAACGGATCCTGGGTTTTTTCTGGTTTGGATCACGTAGTAATGTGGGACCACACTGAAACAGTCAATTAAACCTGGTTTCGATCAATATATTAGAGAATAATTCATGTCAGGTCTAGGTTAGGTCTGGGATTTGCTCTCATCAGGCTCATTCTTTCGCATATTTCTCATACTTGATGGCTAGATCCAGGCCTTTTTCTGGATTGCATCAGGTAGTAATGAAGTACAACACTGAAACAGTCAATTAAACCTGGTTTCCATCAATATTTTAGAGGACAACGCATGATAGGTCTAGGTTAGGCCTGGGATTTGCCCTCATCAGGGTCATGCTTTCGTAGTTTTAACATACATGTTGACCTGATCGAGGGTTTTTTCTGCTTTGGATCACGTAGTAAAGTGGTACCACACTGAAACAGTCCATTAAACCTGGTATGGATCAATATTTTAGAGGATAACGCATGTTAGGTCTAGGTTAGCCCTGGGATTTTCACTCATCAGACTCATTCTTTCGCATTCTTCACATACTTGTTGAACGGATCCTGGGTTTTTTCTGGTTTGGATCACGTAGTAATGTGGTACCTCACTGAAACAGTCGATTAAACCTGGTTTCGATCAATATTTTAGAGAATAATTCATGTTAGGTCTAGGTTAGGTCTGGGATTTGCACTCATCAGACTCATTCTTTCGCATATTTCTCATACTTGATGGCTAGATCCTGGGCTTTTTCTGGATTGCATCACGTAGTAATGAAGTACAACACTGAAACAGTCAATTAAACCTGGTTTCCATCAATATCTTAGAGGACAACGCAAGTTAGGTCTGGGAAAGGTCTGGGATTTGCCCTCAGCAGACTCTTACGTTCGCATTCTTCACATACTTGTTGAACGGATCCTGGGTTTTTTCTGGTTTGGATCACGTAGTAATGTGGTACCACACTGAAACATTCAAATAAACCTGGTCATGATAAATATTTTAGAGGATAACGCATGTTGGGTTTGGGTTAGGTCTAGGATTTGCCCACATCAGGCTCATACTTTCGCATAATTCTCACACTTCATGGCTAGATCCTGGGCTGTTTCTGGATTGTATCACGTAGTAATGTGGTACCACGCTGAAACAGTCAATTAAACCTTGTTTCGATGAATATTTTGGAGGATAACGCAAGTTAGGTCTGGGATAGGTCTGGGATTCGCCCTCATCAGGCTCATACTTTCGCACACTTCACATACCCGTTTAACAGATCCTGGGTTTTTTCTGGTTTGGTTCACGTAGTAATGTGGTACCACACAGAAACATTCAATTAAACCTGGTCTTGATCAATATTTTAGAGGATAACGCATGTTAGGTTTGGGTTAGGTCTAGGATTTGCCCTCATCAGGCTCATACTTTCGCATATTTCTCATACTTCATGGCTAGATCCTGGGCTATTTCTGGATTGGATCACGTAGTAATGTGGTACCACACTGAAACATTCAATGAAACCTGGTCTGGATAAATATTTTAGAGGGTAACGCATCTTAGGTCTGTGTTAGGTCTAAGATTTGCCCTCCTCAGGCTCACAGTTTCGCGTTTCTCGCATACTTGTTGAACAGATCCTGGGTTTTCTCTGGTTTGGATCACGAAGTAGTGAGTTACCACACTGAAACAGTCCATTAAACCTGGTTTCGCTCAATATTTTAGAAGATAACGCATGTTAGACCTGGGTTAGGACTAGGACTTGCCCTCATCAGGCTCATACTTTCGCATATTTCTCATACTTCATGGCTCGATCCTGGGCTATTACTGGATTGGATCACGTAGTAATGTGGTACCACACTGAAACAGTCAATTAAACCTTGTTTCGATGAATATTTTGGAGGATAACGCAAGTTAGGTCTGGGATAGGTCTGGGATTCGCCCTCATCAGGCTCATTCTTTCGCATATTTCTCATACTTGATGGCTAGATCCTGGGATTTTTCTGGATTGCATCACGTAGTAATGAAGTACAACACTGAAACAGTCAATTAAACCTGGTTTCGATCAATATTTTAGAGAATAATTCATGTTAGGTGTAGGTTAGGCCTGGGATTTACCCTCATCAGGGTCATACTTTCGCAGTTCTAACATACATGTTGACCTGATCGAGGGTTTTTTCTGCTTTGGATCACGTAGTAAAGTGGTACCACACTGAAACAGTCCAAAAAACCTGGTTTCGATCAATATTTTAGAGAATAATTCATGTTAGGTCTAGGTTAGGTCTGGGATTTGCACTCATCAGACTCATTCTTTCGCATATTTCTCATACTTGATGGCTAGATCCTGGGCTTTTTCTGGATTGCATCACGTAGTAATGAAGTAGAACACTGAAACAGTCAATTAAACCTGGTTTCCATCAATATCTTAGAGGACAACGCAAGTTAGGTCTGGGAAAGGTCTGGGATTTGCCCTCAGCAGACTCTTACGTTCGCATTCTTCTCATACTTGTTGAACGGATCCTGGGTTTTTTCTGGTTTGGGTCACGTAGTAGTGTGGTACCACACTGAAACAGTCGATTAAACCTGGTTTCGATCAATATTTTTGAGGATAACGCATGTTAGGTCTGGGTTAGGTCTAGGATTTGCCCTCGTCAGGCTCATACTTTCGCATATTTCTCATTCTTCATGGCTAGATCCTGGGCTATTTCTGGATTGGATCACGTAGTAATGTGGTACCACACTGAAACATTCAATGAAACCTGGTCTGGATAAATATTTTAGAGGATAACGCATGTTAGGTCTGTGTTAGGTCTAAGATTTGCCCTCCTCAGGCTCACAGTTTCGCGTTTTTCGCATACTTGTTGAACAGATCCTGGGTTTTCTCTGGTTTGGATCACGAAGTAGTGAGTTACCACACTGAAACAGTCCATTAAACCTGGTTTCGCTCAATATTTTAGAAGATAACGCATGTTAGGCCTGGGTTAGGACTAGGACTTGCCCTCATCAGGCTCATACTTTCGCATATTTCTCATACTTCATGGCTGGATCCTGGGCTATTACTGGATTGGATCACGTAGTAATGTGGTACCACACTGAAACAGTCAATTAAACCTGGTTTCGATCAATATTTTAGAGAATAATTCATGTTAGGTCTGGGTTAGGTCTGGGATTTGCTCTCATCAGGCTCATTCTTTCGCATATTTCTCATACTTGATGGCTAGATCCTGGGATTTTTCTGGATTGCATCACGTAGTAATGAAGTACAACACTGAAACAGTCAATTAAACCTGGTTTCGATCAATATTTTAGAGAATAATTCATGTTAGGTCTAGGTTAGGCCTGGGATTTACCCTCATCAGGGTCATACTTTCGCAGTTCTAACATACATGTTGACCTGATCGAGGGTTTTTTCTGCTTTGGATCACGTAGTAAAGTGGTACCACGCTGAAACGGTCAATTAAACCTTGTTTCGATCAATATTTTGGAGGATAACGCAAGTTAGGTCTGGGATAGGTCTGGGATTCGCCCTCATCAGGCTCATACTTTCGCACACTTCACATACTCGTTTAACAGATCCTGGGTTTTTTCTGGTTTGGTTCACGTAGTAATGTGGTACCACACTGAAACAGTCAATTAAACCTGGTTTCGATCAATATTTTAGAGAATAATTCATGTTAGGTCTGGGGTAGGTCTGGGATTTGCTCTCATCAGGCTCATTCTTTCGCACACTTCACATACTCGTTGAACAGATCCTGGGTTATTTTCTGGTTTGGATCCCATAGTAATGTGATACCACACTGAAACAGTCGATTAAACCAGGTTTCGATCAATATTTTTGAGGATAACGCATATTAGGTCTAGGTTAGGCCTGGGATTTTCACTCATCAGACTCATACTTTCGGATTCTTCTCATACTTGTTGAACGGATCCTGGGTTTTTTCTGGTTTGGATCACGTAGTAATGTGGTACCACACTGAAACAGTCAATTAAACCTGGTTTTGATCAATATTTTAGAGAATAATTCATGTTAGGTCTAGGTTAGGTCTGGGATTTGCTCTCATCAGGCTCATTCTTTCGCATATTTCTCATACTTGATGGCTAGATCCTGGCCTTTTTCTGGATTGCATCACGTAGTAATGAAGTACAACACTGAAACAGTCAATTAAACCTGGATTCCATCAATATCTTAGAGGACAACGCAAGTTAGGTCTGGGATAGGTCTGGGATTTGCCCACATCAGGCTCATACTTTCGCGTTTTTCACATACTCGTTGAACAGCTCCTGGGTTATTTTCTGGTTTGGATCGCATAGTAATGTGGTACCACACTGAAACAGTCGATTAAACCAGGTTTCGATCAATATTTTTGAGGATAACGCATGTTAGGTCTAGGTTAGGCCTGGGATTATCACTCATCAGACTCATACTTTCGCATTCTTCTCATACTTGTTGAACGGATCCTGGGTTTTTTCTGGTTTGGGTCACGTAGTAGTGTGGTACCACACTGAAACAGTCGATTAAACCTGGTTTCGATCAATATTTTTGAGGATAACGCATGTTAGGTCTGGGTTAGGTCTAGGATTTGCCCTCGTCAGGCTCATACTTTCGCATATTTCTCATTCTTCATGGCTAGATCCTGGGCTATTTCTGGATTGTATCACGTAGTAATGTGGTACCACACAGAAACAGTCAATTAAACCTGGTTTAATCAATATTTTAGAGGATAACGCAAGTTAGGTCTGGGATAGGCCGGGGATTTTCACTCATCAGACTCATACTTTCGCATTCTTCACATACTTGTTGAACGGATCCTGGGTTTTTTCTGGTTTGGATCACGTAGTAATGTGGGACCACACTGAAACAGTCAATTAAACCTGGTTTCCATCATTGTTTTAGAGGATAAGGCATGTTAGGTCTGGGTTTGGCCTGGGATTTTCACTCATCAGACTCATACTTTGGCATACTTCACATACTTGTTGAACGGATCCTGGGTTTTTTCTGGTTTGGATCACGTAGTAATATGGGACCACACTGAAACAATCAATTAAACCTGGTCTTGATAAATATTTTAGAGGATAACGCATGTTAGGTCTGGATTAGGTCTAGGATTTGCCCTCGTCAGGCTCATACATTCGCATATTTCTCATACTTCATGGCTGGATCCTGGGCTATTACTGGATTGGATCACGTAGTAATGTGGTACCACACTGAAACAGTCAATTAAATCTGGTTTCGATGAATATTTTAGAGAATAATTCATGTTAGGTCTGGGTTAGGTCTGGGATTTGCTCTCATCAGGCTCATTCTTTCGCATATCTCTCATACTTGATGGCTAGATCCTGGGCTTTTTCTGGATTGCACCACGTAGTAATGTGGTACCACACTGAAACAGTCAATTAAACCTGGTTTCGATCAATATTTTAGAGAATAATTCATGTTAGGTCTAGGTTAGGTCTGGGATTTGCACTCATCAGACATATTCTTTCGCATATTTCTCATACTTGATAGCTAGATCCTGGGCTTTTTCTGGATTGCATCACGTAGTAATGAAGTACAACACTAAAACAGTCAATTAAACCTGGTTTCCATCAATATCTTAGAGGACAACGCAAGTTAGGTCTGGGATAGGTCTGGGATTTGCCCTCATCAGACTCTTACGTTCGCATTCTTCACATACTTGTTGAACGGATCCTGGGTTTTTTCTGGTTTGGATCACGTAGTAATGTGGTACCACACTGAAACATTCAAATAAACCTGGTCTTGATAAATATTTTAGAGGATAACGCATGTTGGGTTTGGGTTAGGTCTAGGATTTGCCCACATCAGGCTCATGCTTTCGCATATTTCTCATACTTCATGGATAGATCCTGGGCTGTTTCTTGATTGTATCACGTAGTAATGTGGTACCACGCTGAAACAGTCAATTAAACCTTGTTTCGATCAATATTTTAGAGGATAACGCAAGTTAGGTCTGGGATAGGTCTGGGATTCGCCCTCATCAGGCTCATACTTTCGCACACTTCACATACTCGTTTAACAGATCCGGGGTTTTTCCTGGTTTGGTTCACGTAGTAATGTGGTACCACACTGAAACATTCAATTAAACCTGGTCTTGATCAATATTTTAGAGGATAACGCATGTTAGGTTTGGGTTAGGTCTAGGATTTGCCCTCATCAGGCTCATACTTTCGCATATTTCTCATACTTCATGGCTAGATCCTGGGCTATTTCTGGATTGGATCACGTAGTAATGTGGTACCACACTGAAACATTCAATGAAACCTGGTCTGGATAAACATTTTAGAGGATAACGCATCTTAGGTCTGTGTTAGGTCTAAGATTTGCTCTCATCAGGCTCATTCTTTCGCATATCTCTCATACTTGATGGCTAGATCCTGGGCTTTTTCTGGATTGCATCACGTAGTAATGAAGTACAACAATGAAACAGCCCACTAAACCTGGTTTCGATCAATAGTTTAGAGGATAACGAAAGTTATGTCTAGGTTAGGCCGAGAATTTTCACTCATCAGACTCATACTTTCACATTCTTCACATACTTGTTGAACGGATCCTGGGGTTTTACTGGATTTGATCACGTAGTAATGTGGTACCACACTGAAACAGTCAATTAAACCTGGTTTCGATCAATATTTTAGAGGATAACGCAAGTTAGGTCTGGGATAGGTCTAGGATTTGCCCTCATCAGGCTCATTCTTTCGCATATTTCTCATACTTGATGGCTAGATCCTGGGCTTTTTCTGGATTGCATCATGTAGTATTGTGGTACCACACTGAAACAGTCGATTAAACCAGGTTTTGATCAATATTTTTGAGGATATCGCATGTTAGGTCTAGGTTCGGCCCGGGATTTTCACTCATCAGACTCATTCTTTCGCATTCTTCACATACTTGTTGAACGGATCCTGGGTTTTTCCTGGTTTGGATCACGTAGTAATGTGGTACCTCACTGAAGCAGTCGATTAAACCTGGTTTCGATCAATATTTTAGAGAATAATTCATGTTAGGTCTAGGTTAGGTCTGGGATTTGCACTCATCAGACTCATTCTTTCGCATATTTCTCATACTTGATGGCTAGATCCTGGGCTTTTTCTGGATTGCATCACGTAGTAATGAAGTACAACACTGAAACAGTCAATTAAACCTGGTTTCGATCAATATTTTAGAGAATAATTCATGTTAGGTCTAGGTTAGGCCTGGGATTTACCCTCATCAGGGTCATACTTTCGCAGTTCTAACATACATGTTGACCTGATCGAGGGTTTTTTCTGCTTTGGATCACGTAGTAAAGTGGTACCACACTGAAACAGTCCAAAAAACCTGGTTTGGATCAAGATTTTAGAGGATAATGCATGTTAGGTCTAGGTTAGCCCTGAAATTTTCACTCATCAGACTCATACTTTCGCATTCTTCAGATACTTGTTGAACGGATCCTGGGTTTTTTCTGGTATGGTTCACGTAGTAATGTGGTACCACACTGAAACAATCAATTAAACCAGGTGTGATAAATATTTTAGATGATAACGTATGTTAGGTCTGGGTTAGGTCTAGGATTTGCCCTCATCAGGCTCATACTTTCGCAAATTTCTCATACTTCATGGCTACATCCTGGGCTATTTCTGGATTGGATCACGTAGTAATATGGTACCACACTGAGACAGTCAATTAAACCTTGTTTCGATCAATATTTTGGAGGATAACGCAAGTTAGGTCTGGGATAGGTCTGGAATTCGCCCTCATCAGGCTCATACTTTCGCACACTTCACATACTCGTTTAACAGATCCTGGGTTTTTTCTGGTTTGGTTCACGTAGTAATGTGGTACCACACTGAAACAGTCAATTAAACCTGGTTTCGATCAATATTTTAGAGAATAATTCATGTTAGGTCTGGGGTAGGTCTGGGATTTGCTCTCATCAGGCTCATTCTTTCGCACACTTCACATACTCGTTGAACAGATCCTGGGTTATTTTCTGGTTTGGATCCCATAGTAATGTGGTACCACACTGAAACAGTCGATTAAACCAGGTTTCGATCAATATTTTTGAGGATAACGCATATTAGGTCTAGGTTAGGCCTGGGATTTTCACTCATCAGACTCATACTTTCGGATTCTTCTCATACTTGTTGAACGGATCCTGGGTTTTTTCTGGTTTGGATCACGTAGTAATGTGGTACCACACTGAAACAGTCAATTAAACCTGGTTTTGATCAATATTTTAGAGAATAATTCATGTTAGGTCTAGGTTAGGTCTGGGATTTGCTCTCATCAGGCTCATTCTTTCGCATATTTCTCATACTTGATGGCTAGATCCTGGCCTTTTTCTGGATTGCATCACGTAGTAATGAAGTACAACACTGAAACAGTCAATTAAACCTGGATTCCATCAATATCTTAGAGGACAACGCAAGTTAGGTCTGGGATAGGTCTGGGATTTGCCCACATCAGGCTCATACTTTCGCGTTTTTCACATACTCGTTGAACAGCTCCTGGGTTATTTTCTGGTTTGGATCGCATAGTAATGTGGTACCACACTGAAACAGTCGATTAAACCAGGTTTCGATCAATATTTTTGAGGATAACGCATGTTAGGTCTAGGTTAGGCCTGGGATTATCACTCATCAGACTCATACTTTCGCATTCTTCTCATACTTGTTGAACGGATCCTGGGTTTTTTCTGGTTTGGGTCACGTAGTAGTGTGGTACCACACTGAAACAGTCGATTAAACCTGGTTTCGATCAATATTTTTGAGGATAACGCATGTTAGGTCTGGGTTAGGTCTAGGATTTGCCCTCGTCAGGCTCATACTTTCGCATATTTCTCATTCTTCATGGCTAGATCCTGGGCTATTTCTGGATTGTATCACGTAGTAATGTGGTACCACACAGAAACAGTCAATTAAACCTGGTTTAATCAATATTTTAGAGGATAACGCAAGTTAGGTCTGGGATAGGCCGGGGATTTTCACTCATCAGACTCATACTTTCGCATTCTTCACATACTTGTTGAACGGATCCTGGGTTTTTTCTGGTTTGGATCACGTAGTAATGTGGGACCACACTGAAACAGTCCATTAAACCTGGTTTCGATCAATATTTTTTAGGATAACGCACGTTAGGTCTAGGTTAGGCCGGGGATTTTCACTCATCAGACTCATACTTTCGCATTCTTCACATACTTGTTGAACGGATCCTGTGTTTTTACTGGATTGCATCACGTAGTAATGAAGTACGACACTGAAACAGTCAATTAAACCTGGTTTCCATCATTGTTTTAGAGGATAAGGCATGTTAGGTCTGGGTTTGGCCTGGGATTTTCACTCATCAGACTCATACTTTGGCATACTTCACATACTTGTTGAACGGATCCTGGGTTTTTTCTGGTTTGGATCACGTAGTAATATGGGACCACACTGAAACAATCAATTAAACCTGGTCTTGATAAATATTTTAGAGGATAACGCATGTTAGGTCTGGATTAGGTCTAGGATTTGCCCTCGTCAGGCTCATACATTCGCATATTTCTCATACTTCATGGCTGGATCCTGGGCTATTACTGGATTGGATCACGTAGTAATGTGGTACCACACTGAAACAGTCAATTAAATCTGGTTTCGATGAATATTTTAGAGAATAATTCATGTTAGGTCTGGGTTAGGTCTGGGATTTGCTCTCATCAGGCTCATTCTTTCGCATATCTCTCATACTTGATGGCTAGATCCTGGGCTTTTTCTGGATTGCACCACGTAGTAATGTGGTACCACACTGAAACAGTCAATTAAACCTGGTTTCGATCAATATTTCAGAGAATAATTCATGTTAGGTCTAGGTTAGGTCTGGGATTTGCACTCATCAGACACATTCTTTCGCATATTTCTCATACTTGATAGCTAGATCCTGGGCTTTTTCTGGATTGCATCACGTAGTAATGAAGTACAACACTAAAACAGTCAATTAAACCTGGTTTCCATCAATATCTTAGAGGACAACGCAAGTTAGGTCTGGGATAGGTCTGGGATTTGCCCTCATCAGACTCTTACGTTCGCATTCTTCACATACTTGTTGAACGGATCCTGCGTTTTTTCTGGTTTGGATCACGTAGTAATGTGGTACCACACTGAAACATTCAAATAAACCTGGTCTTGATAAATATTTTAGAGGATAACGCATGTTGGGTTTGGGTTAGGTCTAGGATTTGCCCACATCAGGCTCATACTTTCGCATATTTCTCATACTTCATGGCTAGATCCTGGGCTATTTCTGGATTGGATCACGTAGTAATGTGGTACCACACTGAAACATTCAATGAAACCTGGTCTGGATAAATATTTTAGAGGATAACGCATCTTAGGTCTGTGTTAGGTCTAAGATTTGCTCTCATCAGGCTCATTCTTTCGCATATCTCTCATACTTGATGGCTAGATCCTGGGCTTTTTCTGGATTGCATCACGTAGTAATGAAGTACAACAATGAAACAGCCCACTAAACCTGGTTTCGATCAATAGTTTAGAGGATAACGAAAGTTATGTCTAGGTTAGGCCGAGAATTTTCACTCATCAGACTCATACTTTCGCATTCTTCACATACTTGTTGAACGGATCCTGGGGTTTTACTGGATTTGATCACGTAGTAATGTGGTACCACACTGAAACAGTCAATTAAACCTGGTTTCGATCAATATTTTAGAGGATAACGCAAGTTAGGTCTGGGATAGGTCTAGGATTTGCCCTCATCGGGCTCATTCTTTCGCATATTTCTCATACTTGATGGCTAGATCCTGGGCTTTTTCTGGATTGCATCATGTAGTATTGTGGTACCACACTGAAACAGTCGATTAAACCAGGTTTTGATCAATATTTTTGAGGATAACGCATGTTAGGTCTAGGTTCGGCCCGGGATTTTCACTCATCAGACTCATTCTTTCGCATTCTTCACATACTTGTTGAACGGATCCTGGGTTTTTCCTGGTTTGGATCACGTAGTAATGTGGTACCTCACTGAAGCAGTCGATTAAACCTGGTTTCGATCAATATTTTAGAGAATAATTCATGTTAGGTCTAGGTTAGGTCTGGGATTTGCACTCATCAGACTCATTCTTTCGCATATTTCTCATACTTGATGGCTAGATCCTGGGCTTTTTCTGGATTGCATCACGTAGTAATGAAGTACAACACTGAAACAGTCAATTAAACCTGGTTTCCATCAATATCTTAGAGGACAACGCAAGTTAGGTCTGGGAAAGGTCTGGGATTTGCCCTCAGCAGACACTTACGTTCGCATTCTTCACATACTTGTTGAACGGATCCTGGGTTTTTTCTGGTATGGATCACGTAGTAATGTGGTACCACACTGAAACATTCAAATAAACCTGGTCATGATAAATATTTAAGAGGATAACGCATGTTGGGTTTGGGTTAGGTCTAGGATTTGCCCACATCAGGCTCATACTTTCGCATATTTCTCATACTTCATGGCTAGATCCTGGGCTGTTTCTGGATTGTATCACGTAGTAATGTGGTACCACGCTGAAACAGTCAATTAAACCTTGTTTCGATCAATATTTTGGAGGATAACGCATGTTGGGTTTGGGTTAGGTCTAGGATTTGCCCTCATCAGGCTCATACTTTCGCATATTTCTCATACTTCATGGCTAGATCCTGGGCTATTTCTGGATTGGATCACGTAGTAATGTGGTACCACACTGAAACATTCAATGAAACCTGGTCTGGATAAATATTTTAGAGGATAACGCATCTTAGGTCTGTGTTAGGTCTAAGATTTGCCCTCCTCAGGCTCACAGTTTCGCGTTTTTCGCATACTTGTTGAACAGATCCTGGGTTTTCTCTGGTTTGGATCACGAAGTAGTGAGTTACCACACTGAAACAGTCCATTAAACCTGGTTTCGCTCAATATTTTAGAAGATAACGCATGTTAGGCCTGGGTTAGGACTAGGACTTGCCCTCATCAGGCTCATACTTTCGCATATTTCTCATACTTCATGGCTGGATCCTGGGCTATTACTGGATTGGATCACGTAGTAATGTGGTACCACACTGAAACAGTCAATTAAACCTGGTTTCGATCAATATTTTAGAGAATAATTCATGTTAGGTCTGGGTTAGGTCTGGGATTTGCTATCATCAGGCTCATTCTTTCGCATATTTCTCATACTTGATGGCTAGATCCTGGGATTTTTCTGGATTGCATCACGTAGTAATGAAGTACAACACTGAAACAGTCAATTAAACCTGGTTTCGATCAATATTTTAGAGAATAATTCATGTTAGGTCTAGGTTAGGCCTGGGATTTACCCTCATCAGGGTCATACTTTCGCAGTTCTAACATACATGTTGACCTGATCGAGGGTTTTTTCTGCTTTGGATCACGTAGTAAAGTGGTACCACACTGAAACAGTCCAAAAAACCTGGTTTGGATCAATATTTTAGAGGATAATGCATGTTAGGTCTAGGTTAGCCCTGAAATTTTCACTCATCAGACTCATACTTTCGCATTCTTCAGATACTTGTTGAACGGATCCTGGGTTTTTTCTGGTATGGTTCACGTAGTAATGTGGTACCACACTGAAACAATCAATTAAACCAGGTGTGATAAATATTTTAGATGATAACGTATGTTAGGTCTGGGTTAGGTCTAGGATTTGCCCTCATCAGGCTCATACTTTCGCAAATTTCTCATACTTCATGGCTACATCCTGGGCTATTTCTGGATTGGATCACGTAGTAATATGGTACCACACTGAGACAGTCAATTAAACCTTGTTTCGATCAATATTTTGGAGGATAACGCAAGTTAGGTCTGGGATAGGTCTGGAATTCGCCCTCATCAGGCTTATACTTTCGCACACTTCACATACTCGTTTAACAGATCCTGGGTTTTTTCTGGTTTGGTTCACGTAGTAATGTGGTACCACGCTGAAACAGTCAATTAAACCTGGTCATGATAAATATTTAAGAGGATAACGCATGTTGGGTTTGGGTTAGGTCTAGGATTTGCCCACATCAGGCTCATACTTTCGCATATTTCTCATACTTCATGGCTAGATCCTGGGCTGTTTCTGGATTGTATCACGTAGTAATGTGGTACCACGCTGAAACAGTCAATTAAACCTTGTTTCGATCAATATTTTGGAGGATAACGCATGTTGGGTTTGGGTTAGGTCTAGGATTTGCCCTCATCAGGCTCATACTTTCGCATATTTCTCATACTTCATGGCTAGATCCTGGGCTATTTCTGGATTGGATCACGTAGTAATGTGGTACCACACTGAAACATTCAATGAAACCTGGTCTGGATAAATATTTTAGAGGATAACGCATCTTAGGTCTGTGTTAGGTCTAAGATTTGCCCTCCTCAGGCTCACAGTTTCGCGTTTTTCGCATACTTGTTGAACAGATCCTGGGTTTTCTCTGGTTTGGATCACGAAGTAGTGAGTTACCACACTGAAACAGTCCATTAAACCTGGTTTCGCTCAATATTTTAGAAGATAACGCATGTTAGGCCTGGGTTAGGACTAGGACTTGCCCTCATCAGGCTCATACTTTCGCATATTTCTCATACTTCATGGCTGGATCCTGGGCTATTACTGGATTGGATCACGTAGTAATGTGGTACCACACTGAAACAGTCAATTAAACCTGGTTTCGATCAATATTTTAGAGAATAATTCATGTTAGGTCTGGGTTAGGTCTGGGATTTGCTATCATCAGGCTCATTCTTTCGCATATTTCTCATACTTGATGGCTAGATCCTGGGATTTTTCTGGATTGCATCACGTAGTAATGAAGTACAACACTGAAACAGTCAATTAAACCTGGTTTCGATCAATATTTTAGAGAATAATTCATGTTAGGTCTAGGTTAGGCCTGGGATTTACCCTCATCAGGGTCATACTTTCGCAGTTCTAACATACATGTTGACCTGATCGAGGGTTTTTTCTGCTTTGGATCACGTAGTAAAGTGGTACCACACTGAAACAGTCCAAAAAACCTGGTTTGGATCAATATTTTAGAGGATAATGCATGTTAGGTCTAGGTTAGCCCTGAAATTTTCACTCATCAGACTCATACTTTCGCATTCTTCAGATACTTGTTGAACGGATCCTGGGTTTTTTCTGGTATGGTTCACGTAGTAATGTGGTACCACACTGAAACAATCAATTAAACCAGGTGTGATAAATATTTTAGATGATAACGTATGTTAGGTCTGGGTTAGGTCTAGGATTTGCCCTCATCAGGCTCATACTTTCGCAAATTTCTCATACTTCATGGCTACATCCTGGGCTATTTCTGGATTGGATCACGTAGTAATATGGTACCACACTGAGACAGTCAATTAAACCTTGTTTCGATCAATATTTTGGAGGATAACGCAAGTTAGGTCTGGGATAGGTCTGGAATTCGCCCTCATCAGGCTTATACTTTCGCACACTTCACATACTCGTTTAACAGATCCTGGGTTTTTTCTGGTTTGGTTCACGTAGTAATGTGGTACCACGCTGAAACAGTCAATTAAACCTGGTTTCGATCAATATTTTAGAGAATAATTCATGTTAGGTCTGGGGTAGGTCTGGGATTTGCTCTCATCAGGCTCATTCTTTCGCACACTTCACATACTCGTTGAACAGATCCTGGGTTATTTTCTGGTTTGGATCCCATAGTAATGTGGTACCACACTGAAACAGTCGATTAAACCAGGTTTCGATCAATATTTTTGAGGATAACGCATATTAGGTCTAGGTTAGGCCTGGGATTTTCACTCATCAGACTCATACTTTCGGATTCTTCTCATACTTGTTGAACGGATCCTGGGTTTTTTCTGGTTTGGATCCCGTAGTAATGTGGTACCACACTGAAACAGTCAATTAAACCTGGTTTTGATCAATATTTTAGAGAATAATTCATGTTAGGTCTAGGTTAGGTCTGGGATTTGCTCCCATCAGGCTCATTCTTTCGCATATTTCTCATACTTGATGGCTAGATCCTGGCCTTTTTCTGGATTGCATCACGTAGTAATGAAGTACAACACTGAAACAGTCAATTAAACCTGGATTCCATCAATATCTTAGAGGACAACGCAAGTTAGGTCTGGGATAGGTCTGGGATTTGCCCACATCAGGCTCATACTTTCGCGTTTTTCACATACTCGTTGAACAGCTCCTGGGTTATTTTCTGGTTTGGATCGCATAGTAATGTGGTACCACACTGAAACAGTCGATTAAACCAGGTTTCGATCAATATTTTTGAGGATAACGCATGTTAGGTCTAGGTTAGGCCTGGGATTATCACTCATCAGACTCATACTTTCGCATTCTTCTCATACTTGTTGAACGGATCCTGGGTTTTTTCTGGCTTGGGTCACGTAGTAGTGTGGTACCACACTGAAACAGTCGATTAAACCTGGTTTCGATCAATATTTTTGAGGATAACGCATGTTAGGTCTGGGTTAGGTCTAGGATTTGCCCTCGTCAGGCTCATACTTTCGCATATTTCTCATTCTTCATGGCTAGATCCTGGGCTATTTCTGGATTGTATCACGTAGTAATGTGGTACCACACAGAAACAGTCAATTAAACCTGGTTTAATCAATATTTTAGAGGATAACGCAAGTTAGGTCTGGGATAGGCCGGGGATTTTCACTCATCAGACTCATACTTTCGCATTCTTCACATACTTGTTGAACGGATCCTGGGTTTTTTCTGGTTTGGATCACGTAGTAATGTGGGACCACACTGAAACAGTCAATTAAACCTGGTTTCGATCAATATATTAGAGAATAATTCATGTTAGGTCTAGGTTAGGTCTGGGATTTGCTCTCATCAGGCTCATTCTTTCGCATATTTCTCATACTTGATGGCTAGATCCAGGCCTTTTTCTGGATTGCATCACGTAGTAATGAAGTACAACACTGAAGCAGTCAATTAAACCTGGTTTCCATCAATATCTTAGAGGACAACGCAAGTTAGGTCCGGGATAGGTCTGGGATTTGCCCACTTCAGGCTCATACTTTCGCGTTTTTCACATACTTGTTGAACAGATCCTGGGTTTTTTCTGGTTTGGATCACGTAGTAGTGTGGTACCACACTGAAACAGTCCATTAAACCTGGTTTGGATCAACATTTTAGAGGATAACGCATGTTAGGTCTAGGTTAGGTCTGGGATTTTCACTCATCAGACTCATACTTTCGCGTTTTTCACATACTTGCTAACAGATCCTGGGTTTTTTCTGGTTTGGATCACGTAGTAGTGTGGTACCACACTGAAACAGTCCATTAAACCTGGTTTGGATCAACATTTTAGAGGATAACGCATGTTAGGTCTGGGATAGGTCTGGGATTTGCCCTCATCAGACTCATACTTTCGCACACTTCACATACTCGTTGAACAGATCCTGGGTTATTTTCTGGTTTGGATCCCATAGTAATGTCGTACCACACTGAAACAGTCGATTAAACCAGGTTTCGATCAATATTTTTGAGGATAACGCATGTTAGGTCTAGGTTAGGCCTGAGATTATCACTCATCAGACTCATACTTTCGCATTCTTCTCATACTTGTTGAACGGATCCTGGGTTTTTTCTGGATTAGGTCACGTAGTAGTGTGGTACCACACTGAAACAGTCGATTAAACCTGGTTTCGATCAATATTTTTGAGGATAACGCATGTTAGGTCTGGGTTAGGTCTAGGATTTGCCCTCGTCAGGCTCATACTTTCGCATATTTCTCATTCTTCATGGCTAGATCCTGGGCTATTTCTGGATTGTATCACGTAGTAATGTGGTACCACACAGAAACAGTCAATTAAACCTGGTTTCGATCAATATTTTAGAGGATAACGCAAGTTAGGTCTGGGATAGGTCTGGGATTTTCCCTCATCAGGCTCATACTTTCGCGTTTTTCACATACTTGTTGAACAGATCCTGGGTTTTTTCTGGATTGGGTAACGTAGTAGTGTGGTACCACACTGAAACAGTCGATTAAACCTGGTTTCGATCACTATTTTTGAGGATAACGCATGTTGGGTCTAGGTTAGGCCGGGGATTTTCACTCATCAGACTCATACTTTCGCATTCTTCACATACTTGTTGAGCGGATCCTGGGTTTTTTCTGGTTTGGATCACGTAGTAATGTGGGACCACACTGAAACAGTCAATTAAACCTGGTTTCGATCAATATATTACAGAATAATTCATGTTAGGTCTAGGTTAGGTCTGGGATTTGCTCTCATCAGGCTCATTCTTTCGCATATTTCTCATACTTGATGGCTAGATCCAGGCCTTTTTCTGGATTGCATCACGTAGTAATGAAGTACAACACTGAAACAGTCAATTAAACCTGGTTTCCATCAATATTTTAGAGGACAACGCATGATAGGTCTTGGTTAGGCCTGGGATTTGCCCTCATCAGGGTCATACTTTCGTAGTTTTAACATACATGTTGACCTGATCGAGGGTTTTTTCTGCTTTGGATCACGTAGTAAAGTGGTACCACACTGAAACAGTCCATTAAACCTGGTATGGATCAATATTTTAGAGGATAACGCATGTTAGGTCTAGGTTAGCCCTGGGATTTTCACTCATCAGACTCATACTTTCGCATTCTTCACATACTTGTTGAACGGATCCTGGGTTTTTTCTGGTTTGGTTCACGTAGTAATGTGGTACCACACTGAAACATTCGATTAAACCTGATCTTGATCAATATTTTAGAGGATAACGCATGTTAGGTTTGGGTTAGGTCTGGGATTTGCTCTCATCAGGCTCATTCTTTCGCATATTTCTCATACTTGATGGCTAGTTCCTGGGCTTTTTCCGGATTGAATCACGTAGTAATGAAGTACAACACTGAAGCAGTCAATTAAACCTGGTTTCCATCAATATCTTAGCGGACAACGCAAATTAGGTCTGGGATAGGTCTGGGATTTGCCCACATCAGGCTCATACTTTCGCGTTTTTCACATACTCGTTGAACAGATCCGGGGTTATTTTCTGGTTTGGATCGCATAGTAATGTGGTACCACACTGAAACAGTCTATTAAACCAGGTTTCGATCAGTATTTTTGAGGATAACGCATGTTAGGTCTAGGTTAGGCCTGGGATTTTCACTCATCAGACTCATACTTTCGCATTCTTCTCATACTTGTTGAACGGATCCTGGGTTTTTTCTGGTTTGGATCACGTAGTCATGTGGGACCACACAGAAACAATCAATTAAACCTGGTCTTGATAAATATTTTAGAGGATGACGCATGTTAGGTCTGGGTTAGGTCTAGGATTTGCCCTCGTCAGGCTCATACTTTCGCATATTTCTCATACTTCATGGCTAGATCCTGGGCTATTTCTGGATTGTATCACGTAGTAATGTGGTACCACACAGAAACAGTCAATTAAACCTGGTTTCGATCAATATTTTAGAGGATAACGCAAGTTAGGTCTGGGATAGGTCTGGGATTTTCCCTCATCAGGCTCATACTTTCGCGTTTTTCACATACTTGTTGAACAGATCCTGGGTTTTTTCTGGATTGGGTCAGGTAGTAGTGTGGTACCACACTGAAACAGTCGATTAAACCTGGTTTCGATCAATATTTTTGAGGATAACGCATGTTAGGTCTAGGTTAGGCCGGGGATTTTCACTCATCAGACTCATACTTTCGCATTCTTCACATACTTGTTGAACGGATCCTGGGTTTTTCCTGGTTTGGATCACGTAGTAATGTGGGACCACACTGAAACAGTCAATTAAACCTGGTCTTGATAAATATTTTAGAGGATAACGCATGTTAGGTCTGGGTTAGGTCTAGGATTTGCCCTCGTCAGGCTCATACTTTCGCATATTTCTCATACTTCATGGCTAGATCCAGGGCTATTTCTGGATTGTATCACGTAGTAATGTGGTACCACACAGAAACAGTCAATTAAACCTGGTTTCGATCAATATTTTAGAGGATAATGCATGTTAGGTCTAGGTTAGGCCGGGGATTTTCACTCATCAGACTCATACTTTCGCATTCTTCACATACTTGTTGAACGGATCCTGGGTTTTTTCTGGTTTGGATCACGTAGTAATGTGGGACCACACTGAAACAGTCAATTAAACCTGGTTTCGATCAATATATTAGAGAATAATTCATGTTAGGTCTAGGTTAGGTCTGGGATTTGCTCTCATCAGGCTCATCCCTTCGCATATTTCTCATACTTGATGGCTAGATCCAGGCCTTTGTCTGAATTGCATCACGTAGTAATGAAGTACAACACTCAAACAGTCAATTAAACCTGGTTTCCATCAATATTTTAGAGGACAACGCATGATAGGTCTAGGTTAGGCCTGGGATTTGCCCTCATCAGGGTCATACTTTCGTAGTTTTAACATACATGTTGACCTGATCGAGGGTTTTTTCTGCTTTGGATCACGTAGTAAAGTGGTACCACACTGAAACAGTCCATTAAACCTGGTATGGATCAATATTTTAGAGGATAACGCATGTTAGGTCTAGGTTAGCCCTGGGATTTTCACTCATCAGACTCATACTTTCGCATTCTTCACATACTTGTTGAACGGATCCTGGGTTGTTTCTGGTTTGGATCACGTAGTAATGTGGGACCACACTGAAACAGTCAATTAAACCTGGTTTCGATCAATACTTTAGAGGATAACGCAAGTTAGGTCTGGGATAGGTCTGGGATTTTCCCTCATCAGGCTCATACTTTCGCGTTTTTCACATACTTGTTGAACAGATCCTGGGTTTTTTCTGGATTGGGTCACGTAGTAGTGTGGTACCAAACTGAAACAGTCGATTAAACCTGGTTTCGATCAATATTTTTGAGGATAACGCATGTTAGGTCTAGGTTAGGCCGGGGATTTTCACTCATCAGACTCATACTTTCGCATTCTTCACATACTTCTTGAACAGATCCTGGTTTTTTCTGGTTTGGAACACATAGTAATGTGGTACCACACTGAAACAGTCCATTAAACCTGGTTTCGATCAATATTTTAGAGGATAATGCATGTTAGGTCTAGGTTAGGCCGGGGATTTTCACTCATCAGACTCATACTTTCGCATTCTTCACATACTTGTTGAACGGATCCTGGGTTTTTTCTGGTTTGGATCACGTAGTAATGTGGGACCACACTGAAACAGTCAATTAAACCTGGTTTCGATCAATATATTAGAGAATAATTCATGTTAGGTCTAGGTTAGTTCTGGGATTTGCTCTCATCAGGCTCATTCTTTCGCATATTTCTCATACTTGATGGCTAGATCCAGGCCTTTGTCTGGATTGCATCACGTAGTAATGAAGTACAACACTCAAACAGTCAATTAAACCTGGTTTCCATCAATATTTTAGAGGACAACGCATGATAGGTCTAGGTTAGGCCTGGGATTTGCCCTCATCAGGGTCTTACTTTCGTAGTTTTAACATACATGTTGACCTGATCGAGGGTTTTTTCTGCTTTGGATCACGTAGTAAAGTGGTACCACACTGAAACAGTCCATTAAACCTGGTATGGATCAATATTTTAGAGGATAACGCATGTTAGGTCTAGGTTAGCCCTGGGATTTTCACTCATCAGACTCATACTTTCGCATTCTTCACATACTTGTTGAACGGATCCTGGGTTTTTTCTGGTTTGGATCACGTAGTAATGTGGGACCACACTGAAACAGTCAATTAAACCTGGTTTCGATCAATATATTAGAGAATAATTCATGTTAGGTCTAGGTTAGGTCTGGGATTTGCTCTCATCAGGCTCATTCTTTCGCATATTTCTCATACTTGATGGCTAGATCCAGGCCTTTTTCTGGATTGCATCACGTAGTAATGAAGTACAACACTGAAACAGTCAATGAAACCTGGTTTCCATCAATATTTTAGAGGATAACGCAAGTTAGGTCTGGGATAGGTCTGGGATTTTCCCTCATCAGGCTCATACTTTCGCGTTTTTCACATACTTGTTGAACAGATCCTGGGTTTTTTCTGGATTGGGTCACGTAGTAGTGTGGTACCACACTGAAACAGTCGATTAAACCTGGTTTCGATCAATATTTTAGAGAATAATTCATGTTAGGTCTAGGTTAGTTCTGGGATTTGCTCTCATCAGGCTCATACTTTCGCATATTTCTCATACTTCATGGCTAGATCCTGGGCTGTTTCTGGATTGTATCACGTAGTAATGTGGTACCACGCTGAAACAGTCAATCAAACCTCGTTTCGATCAATATTTTAGTGGATAACGCAAGTTAGGTCTGGCATAGGTCTGGGATTCGCCCTCATCAGGCTCATACTTTCGCGTTTTTCACATACTTGTTGAACTGATCCTGGGCTTTTTCTGGTTTGGATCACGTAGTAATGTAGTACCACACCGAAACAGTCAATTAAACCTGGTTTCGATCAATATTTTAGAGAATAATTCATGTTAGGTCTAGGTTAGGACTGGGATTTGCTCTCATCAGGCTCATACTTTCGCACACTTCACATACTCGTTTGACAGATCCTGTGTTATTTTCTGGTTTGGATCGCATAGTAATGTGGTACCACACTGAAACAGTCGATTAAACCAGGTTTCGATCAATATTTTTGAGGATAACGCATGTTAGGTCTAGGTTAGCCTGGGATTCTCACTCATCAGACTCATACTTTCGCATTCTTCACATACTTGTTGAACGGATCCTGGGTTGTTTCTGGTTTGGATCACGTAGTAATGTGGGACCACACTGAAACAGTCAACTAAACCTGGTTTCGATCAATATATTAGAGAATAATTCATGTTAGGTCTAGGTTAGGTCTGGGATTTGCTCTCATCAGGCTCATTCTTTCGCATATTTCTCGTACTTGATGGCTAGATCCTGGGCTTTTTCTGGATTCCATCACGTAGTAATGAAGTACAACACTGAAACAGTCAATTAAACCTGGTTTCCATCTATATCTTAGAGGACAACGCAAGTAATGTCTGGGATAGGTCTGGGATTTGCCCACATCAGGCTCATACTTTCGCGTTCTTCACATACTTGTTGAACAGATCCTGGGTTTTTTCTGGTTTGGATCACGTAGTAGTGTGGTACCACACTGAAACAGTCCATTAAACCTGGTTTGGATCAACATTTTAGAGGATAACGCATGTTAGGTCTAGGTTAGGTCTGGGATTTTCACTCATCACTCATACTTTCGCATTCTTCTCATACTTGTTGAACGGATCCTGGGTTTTTTCTGGTTTGGATCACGTAGCAATGTGGGACCACACAGAAACAATCAATTAAACCTGGTCTTGATAAATATTTTAGAGGATAACGCATGTTAGGTCTGGGTTAGGTCTAGGATTTGCCCTCGTCAGGCTCATACTTTCGCATATTTCTCATACTTCATGGCTAGATCCTGGGCTATTTCTGGATTGTATCACGTAGTAATGTGGTACCACGCAGAAACAGTCAATTAAACCTGGTTTCGATCAATATTTTAGAGAATAATTCATGTTAGGTCTAGGTTAGGTCTGGGATTTGCTCTCATCAGGCTCGTACTTTCGCACACTACACATACTCGTTTGACAGATCCTGCGTTATTTTCTGGTTTGGATCGCATAGTAATGTGGTACCACACTGAAACAGTCGATTAAACCAGGTTTCGATCAATATTTTTGCGGATAACGCATGTTAGGTCTAGGTTAGGCCTGGGATTTTCACTCATCAGACTCATACTTTCGCATTCTTCACATACTTGTTGAACGGACCTGGGTTTTTTCTGGTTTGGATCACGTAGTAATGTGGGACCACACTGAAACAGTCAATTAAACCTGGTTTCGATCAATATAGTAGAGAATAATTCATGTTAGGTCTAGGTTAGGTCTGGGATTTGCTCTCATCAGGCTCATTCTTTCGCATATTTCTCATACTTGATGGCTAGTTCCTGGGCTTTTTCTGGATTGCATCACGTAGTAATGAAGTACAACACTGAAACAGTCAATTAAACCTGGTTTCCATTAATATCTTAGAGGACAACGCAAGTTAGGTCTGGGATAGGTCTGGGATTTGCCCACATCAGGCTCATACTTTCGCGTTTTTCAGATACTTGTTGAACTGATCCTGGGCTTTTTCTGGTTTGGATCACGTAGTAATGTGGTACCACACTGAAACAGTCAATTAAACCTGGTTTCGATCAATATTTTAGAGAATAATTCATGTTAGGTCTAGGTTAGGTCTGGGATTTGCTCTCATCAGGCTCATACTTTCGCACACTTCACATACTCGTTTGACAGATCCTGCGTTATTTTCTGGTTTGGATCGCATAGTAATGTGGTACCACACTGAAACAGTCGATTAAACCAGGTTTCGATCAATATTTTTGAGGATAACGCATGTTAGGTCTAGGTTAGGCCTGGGATTTTCACTCATCAGACTCATATTTTCGTATTCTTCTCATACTTGTTGAACGGATCCTGGGTTTTTTCTGGTTTGGATCACGTAGTAATGTGGTACCACACTGAAACAGTCAATTAAACCTGGTTTTGATCAATATTTTAGAGAATAATTCATGTTAGGTCTAGGTTAGGTCCGGGATTTGCTCTCATCAGGCTCAATCTTTCGCATATTTCTCATACTTGATGGCTAGATCCTGGGCTTTTTCTGGATTGCATAACGTAGTAATGAAGTACAACACTGAAACAGTCAATTAAACCTGGATTCCATCAATATCTTAGAGGACAACGCAAGTTAGGTCTGGGATAGGTCTGGGATTTGCCCACATCAGGCTCATACTTTCGCGTTTTTCACATACTCGTTGAACAGATCCTGGGTTATTTTCTGGTTTGGATCGCATAGTAATGTGGTACCACACTGAAACAGTCGATTAAACCAGGTTTCGATCAATATTTTTGAGGATAACGCATGTTAGGTCTAGGTTAGGCCTGGGATTTTCACTCATCAGACTCATACTTTCGCATTCTTCTCATACTTGTTGAACGGATCCTGGGTTTTTGCTGGTTTGGATCACGTAGTAATGTGGGACCACACAGAAACAATCAATTAAACCTGGTCTTGATAAATATTTTAGAGGATAACGCATGTTAGGTCTGGGTTAGGTCTAGGATTTGCCCTCGTCAGGCTCATACTTTCGCATATTTCTCATACTTCATGGCTAGATCCTGGGCTATTTCTGGATTGTATCACGTAGTAATGTGGTACCACACAGAAACAGTCAATTAAACCTGGTTTCGATCAATATTTTAGAGGATAACGCAAGTTAGGTCTGGGATAGGTCTGGGATTTTCCCTCACCAGGCTCATACTTTCGCGTTTTTCACATACTTGTTGAACAGATCCTGGGTTTTTTTCTGGATTGGGTCACGTAGTAGTGTGGTACCACACTGAAACAGTCGATTAAACCTGGTTTCGATCAATATTTTTGAGGATAACGCATGTTAGGTCTAGGTTAGGCCTGGGATTTTCACTCATCAGACTCTTACTTTCGCATTCTTCACATACTTGTTGAACGGATCCTGGGTTTTTTCTGGTTTGGATCACGTAGTAATGTGGGACCACACGGAAACAGTCAATTAAACCTGGTTTCGATCAATATATTAGAGAATAATTCATGTTAGGTCTAGGTTAGGTCTGGGATTTGCTCTCATCAGGCTCATAGTTTCGCACACTTCACATACTCGTTTGACAGATCCTGCGTTATTTTCTGGTTTGGATCGCATAGTAATGTGGTACCACACTGAAACAGTCGATTAAACCAGGTTTCGATCAATATTTTTGAGGATAACGCATGTTAGGTCTAGGTTAGGCCTGGGATTTTCACTCATCAGACTCATACTTTCGCATTCTTCACATACTTGTTGAACGGATCCTGGGTTTTTTCTGGTTTGGATCACGTAGTAGTGTGGGACCACACTGAAACAATCAATTAAACCTGGTCTTGATAAATATTTTAGAGGATAACGCATGTTAGGTCTGGGGTAGGTCTGGGATTTGGCCTCATCAGACTCATACTTTCGCACACTTCACATACTCGAAAACAGATCCCGGGTTATTTTCTGGTTTGGATCACATAGTAATGTGGTACCACACTGAAACAGTCGATTAAACCAGGTTTCGATCAATATTTTTGAGGATAACGCATGTTAGGTCTAGGTTAGGTCTGGGATTTTCACTCATCAGACTCATACTTTCGCATTCTTCACATACTCGAAAACAGATCCCGGGTTATTTTCTGGTTTGGATCACATAGTAATGTGGTACCACACTGAAACAGTCGATTAAACCAGGTTTCGATCAATATATTAGAGAATAATTCATGTTAGGTCTGGGTTAGGTCTGGGATTTTCACTCATCAGACTCATACTTTCGCATTCTTCACATACTTGTTGAACGGATCCTGGGTTTTTTTTGGTTTGGATCACGTAGTAATGTGGGACCACACTGAAACAATCAATTAAACCTGGTCTTGATAAATATTTTAGAGGATAACGCATGTTAGGTCTGGGGTAGGTCTGGGATTTGCCCTCATCAGACTCATACTTTCGCACACTTCACATACTCGAAAACAGATCCCGGGTTATTTTCTGGTTTGGATCACATAGTAATGTGGTACCACACTGAAACAGTCGATTAAACCAGGTTTCGATCAATATTTTTGAGGATAACGCATGTTAGGTCTAGGTTAGGTCTGGGATTTTCACTCATCAGACTCATACTTTCGCATTCTTCACATACTTGTTGAACGGATCCTGGGTTTTTGCTGGTTTGGATCACGTAGTAATGTGGGACCACACAGAAACAATCAATTAAACCTGGTCTTGATAAATATTTTAGAGGATAACGCATGTTAGGTCTGGGTTAGGTCTAGGATTTGCCCTCGTCAGGCTCATACTTTCGCATATTTCTCATACTTCATGGCTAGATCCTGGGCTATTTCTGGATTGTATCACGTAGTAATGTGGTACCACACAGAAACAGTCAATTAAACCTGGTTTCGATCAATATTTTAGAGAATAATTCATGTTAGGTCTAGGTTAGGTCTGGGATTTGCTCTCATCAGGCTCATACTTTCGCACACTTCACATACTCGTTTGACAGATCCTGCGTTATTTTCTGGTTTGGATCGCATAGTAATGTGGTACCACACTGAAACAGTCGATTAAACCAGGTTTCGATCAATATTTTTGAGGATAACGCATGTTAGGTCTAGGTTAGGCCTGGGATTTTCACTCATCAGACTCATACTTTCGCATTCTTCACATACTTGTTGAACGGACCTGGGTTTTTTCTGGTTTGGATCACGTAGTAAAGTGGGACCACACTGAAACAGTCAATTAAACCTGGTTTCGATCAATATATTAGAGAATAATTCATGTTAGGTCTAGGTTAGGTCTGGGATTTGCTCTCATCAGGCTCATTCTTTCGCATATTTCTCATACCTGATGGCTAGATCCTCGGCTTTTTCTGGATTGCATGACGTAGTAATGAAGTACAACACTGAAACAGTCAATTAAACCTGGATTCCATCAATATCCTAGAGGACAACGCAAGTTAGGTCGGGGATAGGTCTGGGATTTGCCCACATCAGGCTCATACTTTCGCGTTTTTCACATACTCGTTGAACAGATCCTCGGTTATTTTCTGGTTTGGATCGCATAGTAATGTGGTACCACACTGAAACAGTCGATTAAACCAGGTTTCGATCAATATTTTTGAGGATAACGCATGTTAGGTCTAGGTTAGGCCTGGGATTTTCACTCATCAGACTCATACTTTCGCATTCCTCTCATACCTGTTGAACGGATCCTGGGTTTTTGCTGGTTTGGATCACGTAGTAATGTGGGACCACACAGAAACAATCAATTAAACCTGGTCTTGATAAATATTTTAGAGGATAACGCATGTTAGGTCTGGGTTAGGTCTAGGATTTGCCCTCGTCAGGCTCATACTTTCGCATATTTCTCATACTTCATGGCTAGATCCTGGGCTATTTCTGGATTGTATCACGTAGTAATGTGGTACCACACAGAAACAGTCAATTAAACCTGGTTTCGATCAATATTTTAGAGGATAACGCAAGTTAGGTCTGGGATAGGTCTGGGATTTTCCCTCATCAGGCTCATACTTTCGCGTTTTTCACATACTTGTTGAACAGATCCTGGGTTTTTTTCTGGATTGGGTCACGTAGTAGTCTGGTACCACACTGAAACAGTCGATTAAACCTGGTTTCGATCAATATTTTTGAGCATAACGCATGTTAGGTCTAGGTTAGGCCTGGGATTTTCACTCATCAGACTCTTACTTTCGCATTCTTCACATACTTGTTGAACGGATCCTGGGTTTTTTCTGGTTTGGATCACGTAGTAATGTGGGACCACACGGAAGCAGTCAATTAAACCTGGTTTCGATCAATATATTAGAGAATAATTCATGTTAGGGCTAGGTTAGGTCTGGGATTTGCTCTCATCAGGCTCATTCTTTCGCATATTTCTCATACTTGATGGCTAGATCCTGGGCTTTTTCTGGATTGCATCACGTAGTAATGAAGTACAACATTGAAACAGTCAATTAAACCTGGTTTCCATCAATATATTAGAGGATAACGCAAGTTAGGTCTGGGATAGGTCTGGGATTTGCCCACATCAGGCTCATACTTTCGCGTTTTTCACATACTTGTTGAAGAGATCCTGGGTTTTTTCTGGTTTGGATCACGTAGTAGTGTGGTACCACACTGAAACGGTCCATTAAACCTGGTTTGGATCAACATTTTAGAGGATAACGCATGTTAGGTCTAGGTTAGGTCTGGGATTTTCACTCATCAGACTCATACTTTCGCATTCTTCACATACTTGTTGAACAGATCCTGTGTTTTTTCTGGTTTGGATCACGTAGTAATGTGGTACCACACTGAAACAGTCAATTAAACCTGGTTTTGATCAATATCATAGAGAATAATTCATGTTAGGTCTAGGTTAGGTCTGGGATTTGCCCTCATCAGGCTCATACTTTCGCATATTTCTCATACTTCATGGCTGGATCCTGGGCTATTTCTGGATTGGATCATGTAGTAATGTGGTACCACACTGAAACAGTCAATTAAACCTGGTTTGGATCAATATTTTTAGAGGATAACGCATGTTAGGTCTAGGTTAGCCCTGGGATTTTCACTCATCAGACTCTTACTTTCGCATTCTTCACATACTTGTTGAACGGATCCTGGGTTTTTTCTGGTTTGGATCACGTAGTAATGTGGGACCACACGGAAGCAGTCAATTAAACCTGGTTTCGATCAATATATTAGAGAATAATTCATGTTAGGGCTAGGTTAGGTCTGGGATTTGCTCTCATCAGGCTCATTCTTTCGCATATTTCTCATACTTGATGGCTAGATCCTGGGCTTTTTCTGGATTGCATCACGTAGTAATGAAGTACAACATTGAAACAGTCAATTAAACCTGGTTTCCATCAATATATTAGAGGATAACGCATGTTAGGTCTGGGTTAGGTCTAGGATTTGCCCTCATCAGGCTCATACTTTCGCATATTTCTCATACTTCATGGCTAGATCCTGGGCTGTTTCTGGATTGTATCACGTAGTAATGTGGTACCACGCTGAAACAGTCAATTAAACCTGGTTTCGATCAATATTTTAGAGTATAACGCAAGTTAGGTCTGGCAAAGGTCTGGGATTCGCCCTCATCAGACTCATACTTTCGCGTTTTTCACATACTTGTTGAACTGATCCTGGGCTTCTTCTGGTGTGGATCACGTAGTAATGTGGTACCTCACTGAGACAGTCAATTAAACCTGGTCTTGATAAATATTTTAGAGGATAACGCATGTCAGGTCTAGGTTAGGTCTGGGATTTTCACTCATCAGACTCATACTTTCGCATTCTTCACATACTTGTTGAACGGATCCTGGGTTTTTTCTGGTTTGGATCACGTATTAATGTGGGACCACACTGAAACAATCAATTAAACCTGGTCTTGATAAATATTTTAGAGGATAACGCATGTTAGGTCTGGGATAGGTCTGGGATTTGCTCTCATCAGACTCATACTTTCGCACACTTCACATACTCGTTGAACAGATCCTGTGTTATTTTCTGGTTTGGATCACATAGTAATGTGGTACCACACTGAAACAGTCGATTAAACCAGGTTTCGATCAATATTTTTGAGGATAACGCATGTTAGGTCTAGGTTAGGCCTGGGATTTTCACTCATCAGACTCATACTTTCGTATTCTTCTCATACTTGTTGAACGGATCCTGGGTTTTTTCTGGTTTGGATCACGTAGTAATGTGGTACCACACTGAAACAGTCGATTAAACCAGGTTTCGATCAATATTTTTGAGGATAACGCATGTTAGGTCTAGGTTAGGCCTGGGATTTTCACTCATCAGACTCATACTTTCGCATTCTTCACATACTTGTTGAACGGACCTGGGTTTTTTCTGGTTTGGATCACGTAGTAATGTGGGACCACACTGAAACAGTCAATTAAACCTGGTTTCGATCAATATATTAGAGAATAATTCATGTTAGGTCTAGGTTAGGTCTGGGATTTGCTCTCATCAGGCTCATTCTTTCGCATATTTCTCATACTTGATGGCTAGATCCTGGGCTTTTTCTGGATTGCATCACGTAGTATTGAAGTACAACACTGAAACAGTCAATTAAACCTGGTTTCCATCAATATCTTAGAGGACAACGCAAGTAAGGTCTGGGATAGGTCTGGGATTTGCCCACATCAGGCTCATACTTTCGCGTTTTTCACATACTTGTTGAACAGATCCTGGGTTTTTTCTGGTTTGGATCACGTAGTAGTGTGGTACCACACTGAAACAGTCCATTAAACCTGGTTTGGATCAACATTTTAGAGGATAACGCATGTTAGGTCTAGGTTAGGTCTGGGATTTTCAATCATCAGACTCATACTTTCGCATTCTTCACATACTTGTTGAACGGATCCTGGGTTTTTTCTGGTTTGGATCACGTATTAATGTGGGACCACACTGAAACAATCAATTAAACCTGGTCTTGATAAATATATTAGAGGATAACGCATGTTAGGTCTGGGATAGGTCTGGGATTTGCCCTCATCAGACTCATACTTTCGCACACTTCACATACTCGTTGAACAGATCCTGTGTTATTTTCTGGTTTGGATCACATAGTAATGTGGTACCACACTGAAACAGTCGATTAAACCAGGTTTCGATCAATATTTTTGAGGATAACGCATGTTAGGTCTAGGTTAGCCCTGGGATTTTCACTCATCAGACTCATACTTTCGCATTCTTCACATACTTGTTGAACGGATCCTGGGTTTTTTCTGGTTTGGTTCACGTAGTAATGTGGTACCACACTGAAAGATTCAATTAAACCTGATCTTGATAAATATTTCAGAGTATAACGCATGTTAGGTCTGGGTTAGGTCTAGGATTTGCCCTCATCAGGCTCATACTTTCGCATATTTCTCATACTTCATGGCTAGATCCTGGGCTGTTTCTGGATTGTATCACGTAGTAATGTGGTACCACGCTGAAACAGTCAATTAAACCTGGTTTCGATCAATATTTTAGAGGATAACGCAAGTTAGGTCTGGCATAGGTCTGGGATTCGCCCTCATCAGACTCATACTTTCGCGTTTTTCACATACTTGTTGAACTGATCCTGGGCTTTTTCTGGTTTGGATCACGTAGTAATGTGGTACCACACTGAGACAGTCAATTAAACCTGGTCTTGATAAATATTTTAGAGGATAACGCATGTTAGGTCTAGGTTAGGTCTGGGATTTTCACTCATCAGACTCATACTTTCGCATTCTTCACATACTTGTTGAACGGATCCTGGGTTTCTTCTGGTTTGGATCACGTAGTAATGTGGGACCACACTGAAACAATCAATTAAACCTGGTCTTAATAAATATTTTAGAGGATAACGCATGTTAGGTCTGGGATAGGTCTGGGATTTTCCCTCATCAGACTCATACTTTCGCACACTTCACATACTCGTTGAACAGATCCTGGGTTATTTTCTGGTTTGGATCACATAGTAATGTGGTACCACACTGAAACAGTCGATTAAACCAGGTTTCGATCAATATTTTTGAGGATAACGCATGTTAGGTCTAGGTTAGGCCTGGGATTTTCACTCATCAGACTCATACTTTCGTATTCTTCTCATACTTGTTGAACGGATCCTGGGTTTTTTCTGGTTTGGATCACGTAGTAATGTGGTACAACACTGAAACAGTCAACTAAACCTGGTTTTGATCAATATTTTAGAGAATAATTCATGTTAGGTCCAGGTTAGGTCTGGGATTTGCTCTCATCAGGCTCTTTCTTTCGCATATTTCTCATACTTGATGGCTAGATCCTGGGCTTTTTCTGGATTGCATAACGTAGTAATGAAGTACAACACTGAAACAGTCAATTAAACCTGGATTCCATCAATATCTTAGAGGACAACGCAAGTTAGGTCTGGGATAGGTCTGGGATTTGCCCACTTCAGGCTCATACTTTCGCGTTTTTCACATACTCGTTGAACAGATCCTGGGTTATTTTCTGGTTTGGATCGCATAGTAATGTGGTACCACACTGAAACAGTCGATTAAACCAGGTTTCGATCAATATTTTTGAGGATAACGCATGTTAGGTCTAGGTTAGGCCTGGGATTTTCACTCATCAGACTCATACTTTCGCATTCTTCACATACTTGTTGAACGGACCTGGGTTTTCTCTGGTTTGGATCACGTAGTAATGTGGGACCACACTGAAACAGTCAATTAAACCTGGTTTCGATCAATATATTAGAGAATAATTCATGTTAGGTCTAGGTTAGGTCTGGGATTTGCTCTCATCAGGCTCATTCTTTCGCATATTTCTCATACTTGATGGCTAGATCCTGCGCTTTTTCTGGATTGCATCACGTAGTATTGAAGTACAACACTGAAACAGTCAATTAAACCTGGTTTCCATCAATATCTTAGAGGACAACGCAAGTTAGGTCTGGGATAGGTCTGGGATTTGCCCACATCAGGCTCATACTTTCGCGATTTTCACATACTTGTTGAACAGATCCTGGGTTTTTTCTGGTTTGGATCACGTAGTAGTGTGGTACCACACTGAAACAGTCCATTAAACCTGGTTTGGATCAACATTTTAGAGGATAACGCATGTTAGGTCTAGGTTAGGTCTGGGATTTTCACTCATCAGACTCATACTTTCGCATTCTTCACATACTTGTTGAACGGATCCTGGGTTTTTTCTGGTTTGGATCACGTATTAATGTGGGACCACACTGAAACAATCAATTAAACCTGGTCTTGATAAATATTTTAGAGGATAACGCATGTTAGGTCTGGGATAGGTCTGGGATTTGCTCTCATCAGACTCATACTTTCGCACACTTCACATACTCGTTGAACAGATCCTGTGTTATTTTCTGGTTTGGATCACATAGTAATGTGGTACCACACTGAAACAGTCGATTAAACCAGGTTTCGATCAATATTTTTGAGGATAACGCATGTTAGGTCTAGGTTAGGCCTGGGATTTTCACTCATCAGACTCATATTTTCGTATTCTTCTCATACTTGTTGAACGGATCCTGGGTTTTTTCTGGTTTGGATCACGTAGTAATGTGGTACCACACTGAAACAGTCAATTAAACCTGGATTTGATCAATATTTTAGAGAATAATTCATGTTAGGTCTGGGTTAGGTCTGGGATTTGCTCTCATCAGGCTCATTCTTTCGCATATTTCTCATACTTGATGGCTAGATCCTGGGCTTTTTCTGGATTGCATCACGTAGTAATGAAGTACAACACTGAAACAGTCAATTAAACCTGGTTTCCATCAATATCTTAGAGGACAACGCAAGTTAGGTCTGGGATAGGTCTGGGATTTGCCCACATCAGGCTCATACTTTCGCGTTTTTCACATACTTGTTGAAGAGATCCTGGGTTTTTTCTGGTTTGGATCACGTAGTAGTGTGGTACCACACTGAAACAGTCCATTAAACCTGGTTTGGATCAACATTTTAGAGGATAACGCATGTTAGGTCTAGGTTAGGTCTGGGATTTTCACTCATCAGACTCATACTTTCGCATTCTTCACATACTTGTTGAACTGATCCTGGGTTTTTACTGGTTTGGATCACGTAGTAATGTGGTACCACACTGAAACAGTCGATTAAACCTGGTCTCGATCAATATTTTAGAGAATAATTCATGTTAGGTCTAGGTTAGGTCTGGGATTTGCTCCACATCAGGCTCATTCTTTCGCATATTACTAATACTTGATGGTTACATCCTCGGCTGTTTCTTGATTGTATTACGTAGTAATGTGGTACCACGCTGAAACAGTCAATTAAACCTGGTTTCGATCAATATTTTAGAGGATAACGCAAGTTAGGTCTGCCATAGGTCTGGGATTCGCCCTCATCAGACTCATACTTTCGCGTTTTTCACATACTTGTTGAACTGATCCTGGGCTTTTTCTGGTTTGGATCACGTAGTAATGTGGTACCACACTGAGACAGTCAATTAAACCTGGTCTTGATAAATATTTTAGAGGATAACGTATGTTAGGTCTAGGTTAGGTCTGGGATTTTCACTCATCAGACTCATACTTTCGCATTCTTCACATACTTGTTGAACGGATCCTGGGTTTTTTCTGGTTTGGATCACGTAGTAATGTGGGACCACACTGAAACAATCAATTAAACCTGGTCTTGATAAATATTTTAGAGGATAACGCATGTTAGGTCTGTGATAGGTCTGGGATTTGCCCTCATCAGACTCATACTTTCGCACACTTCACATACTCGTTGAACAGATCCTGGGTTATTTTCTGGTTTGGATCACATAGTAATGTGGTACCACACTGAAACAGTCGATTAAACCTGGTTTCGATCAATATATTAGAGAATAATTCATGTTAGGTTTAGGTTAGGTCTGGGATTTGCTCCCATCAGGCTCATTCTTTCGCATATTTCTCATACTTGATGGCTAGATCCTGGGCGTTTTCTGGATTGCATCACGTAGTAATGAAGTACAACACTGAAACAGTCAATTAAACCTGGTTTCCATCAATATCTTAGAGGACAACGCAAGTTAGGTCTGGGATAGGTCTGGGATTTGCCCACATCAGGCTCATACTTTCGCGTTTTTCACATACTTGTTGAAGAGATCCTGGGTTTTTTCTGGTTTGGATCACGTAGTAGTGTGGTACCACACTGAAACAGTCCATTAAACCTGGTTTGAATCAATATTTTTTGAGGATAACGCATGTTAGGTCTAGGTTAGGCCTGGGATTTTCACTCATCAGACTCATACTTTCGTATTCTTCTCATACTTGTTGAACGGATCCTGGGTTTTTTCTGGTTTGGATCACGTAGTAATGTGGTACCACACTGAAACAGTCAATTAAACCTGGTTTTGATCAATATTTTAGAGAATAATTCATGTTAGGTCTAGGTTAGGTCTGGGATTTGCTCTCATCAGGCTCTTTCTTTCGCATATTTCTCATACTTGATGGCTAGATCCTGGGCTTTTTCTGGATTGCATAACGTAGTAATGAAGTACAACACTGAAACAGTCAATTAAACCTGGATTCCATCAATATCTTAGAGGACAACGCAAGTTAGGTCTGGGATAGGTCTGGGATTTGCCCACATCAGGCTCATACTTTCGCGTTTTTCACATACTCGTTGAACAGATCCTGGGTTATTTTCTGGTTTGGATCGCATAGTATGTGGTACCACACTGAAACAGTCGATTAAACCAGGTTTCGATCAATATTTTTGAGGATAACGCATGTTACGTCTAGGTTAGGCCTGGGATTTTCACTCATCAGACTCATACTTTCGCATTCTTCTCATACTTGTTGAACGGATCCTGGGTTTTTGCTGGTTTGGATCACGTAGTAATGTGGGACCACACAGAAACAATCAATTAAACCTGGTCTTGATAAATATTTTAGAGGATAACGCATGTTAGGTCTGGGTTAGGTCTAGGATTTGCCCTCGTCAGGCTCATACTTTCGCATATTTCTCATACTTCATGGCTAGATCCTGGGCTATTTCTGGATTGTATCACGTAGTAATGTGGTACCACACAGAAACAGTCAATTAAACCTGGTTTCGATCAATATTTTAGAGGATAACGCTAGTTAGGTCTGGGATAGGTCTGGGATTTTCCCTCATCAGGCTCATACTTTCGCGATTTTCACATACTTGTTGAACAGATCCTTGGTTTTTTTCTGGATTGGGTCACGTAGTAGTGTGGCACCACACTGAAACAGTCGATTAAACCTGGTTTCGATCAATGTTTTTGAGGATAACGCATGTTAGGTCTAGGTTAGGCATGGGATTTTCACTCATCAGACTATTACTTTCGCATTCTTCACATACTTGTTGAACGGATCCTGGGTTTTTTCTGGTTTGGATCTCGTAGTAATGTGGGACCACACTGAAACAGTCAATTAAACCTGGTTTCCATCAATATCTTAGAGGACAACGCAAGTTAGGTCTGGGATAGGTCTGGGATTTGCCCACATCAGGCTCATACTTTCGCGTTTTTCACATACTTGTTGAAGAGATCCTGGGTTTTTTCTGGTTTGGATCACGTAGTAGTGTGGTACCACGCTGAAACAGTCCATTAAACCTGGTTTGGATCAATATTTTTAGAGGATAATGCATTTTAGGTCTAGGTTAGCCCTGGGATTTTCACTCATCAGACTCATACTTTCGCATTCTTCACATACTTGTTGAACGGATCCTGGGTTTTTTCTGGTTTGGTTCACGTAGTAATGTGGTACCACACTGAAACAGTCAATTAAACCTGGTCTTGATAAATATTTTAGAGGATAACGCATGTTAGGTCTAGGTTAGGTCTGGGATTTTCACTCATCAGACTCATACTTTCGCATTCTTCACATATTTGTTGAACGGATCCTGGGTTTTTTCTGGTTTGGATCACGTAGTAATGTGGGACCACACTGATACAATCAATTAAACCTGGTCTTGATAAATATTTTAGAGGATAACGCATGTTAGGTCTAGGATAGGTCTGGGATTTGCCCTCATCAGACTCATACTTTCGCACACTTCACATACTCGTTGAACAGATCCTGGGTTATTTTATGGTTTGGATCACATAGTAATGTGGTACCACACTGAAACAGTCGATTAAACCAGGTTTCGATCAATATTTTTGAGGATAACGCATGTTAGGTCTAGGTTAGGCCTGGGATTTTCACTCATCAGACTCATAATTTCGTATTCTTCTCATACTTGTTGAACGGATCCTGGGTTTTTTCTGGTTTGGATCACGTAGTAATGTGGTACCACACTGAAACAGTCAATTAAACCTGGTTTTGATCAATATTTTAGAGAATAATTCATGTTAGGTCTAGGTTAGGTCTGGGATTTGCTCTCATCAGGCTCATTCTTTCGCATTCTTCACATACTTGTTGAACGGATCCTGGGTTTTTTCTGGTTTGGTTCACGTAGTAATGTGGTACCACACTGAAACAGTCAATTAAACCTGGTCTTGATAAATATTTTAGAGGATAACGCATGTTAGGTCTAGGTTAGGTCTGGGATTTTCACTCACCAGACTCATACTTTCGCATTCTTCACATATTTGTTGAACGGATCCTGGGTTTTTGCTGGTTTGGATCACGTAGTAATGTGGGACCACACAGAAACAATCAATTAAACCTGGTCTTGATAAATACTTTAGAGGATAACGCATGTTAGGTCTGGGTTAGGTCTAGGATTTGCCCTCGTCAGGCTCAAACTTTCGCATATTTCTCATACTTCATGGCTAGATCCTGGGCTATTTCTGGATTGTATCACGTAGTAATGTGGTACCACACAGAAACAGTCAATTAAACCTGGTTTCGATCAATATTTTAGAGGATAACGCAAGTTAGGTCTGGGATAGGTCTGGGATTTTCCCTCATCAGGCTCATACTTTCGCGTTTTTCACATACTTGTTGAACAGATCCTGGGTTTTTTTCTAGAGTGGGTGACGTAGTAGTGTGGTACCACACTGAAACAGTCGATTAAACCTGGTTTCGATCAATATATTAGAGAATAATTCATGTTAGGTCTAGGTTAGGTCTGGGATTTGCTCTCATCAGGCTCATTCTTTCGCATATTTCTCATACTTGATGGCTAGATCCTGGGCTTTTTCTGGATTGCATAACGTAGTAATGAAGTACAACACTGAAACAGTCAATTAAACCTGGATTCCATCAATATCTTAGAGGACAACGCAAGTTAGGTCTGGGATAGGTCTGGGATTTGCCCACATCAGGCTCATACTTTCGCGTTTTTCACATACTCGTTGAACAGATCCTGGGTTACTTTCTGGTTTGGATCGCATGGTAATGTGTTACCACACTGAAACAGTCGATTAAACCAGGTTTCGATCAATATTTTTGAGGATAACGCATGTTAGGTCTAGGTTAGGCCTGGGATTTTCACTCATCAGTCTCATACTTTCGCATTCTTCTCATACTTGTTGAACGGATCCTGGGTTTTTGCTGGTTTGGATCTCGTAGTAATGTGGGACCACACGGAAACAGTCAATTAAACCTGGTTTCGATCAATATATTAGAGAATAGTTCATGTCAGGTCTAGGTTAGGTCTGGGATTTGTTCTCATCAGGCTCATTCTTTCGCATATTTCTCATACTTGATGGCTAGATCCTGGGCTTTTTCTGGATTGCATCACGTAGTAATGAAGTACAACACTGAGACAGTCAATTAAACCTGGTTACCATCAATATCTTAGAGGACAACGCAAGTTAGGTCTGGGATAGGTCTGGGATTTGCCCACATCAGACTCATACTTTCGCGTTTTTCACATACTTGTTGAAGAGATCCTGGGTTTTTTCTGGTTTGGATCACGTAGTAGTGTGGTACCACACTGAAACAGTCCATTAAACCTGGTTTGGATCAACATTTTAGAGGATAACGCATGTTAGGTCTAGGTTAGGTCTGGGATTTTCACTCATCAGACTCATACTTTCGCATTCTTCACATACTTGTTGAACGGATCCTGTGTTTTTTCTGGTTTGGATCACGTAGTAATGTGGTACCACACTGAAACAGTCAATTAAACCTGGTTTTGATCAATATCTTAGAGAATAATTCATGTTAGGTCTAGGTTAGGTCTGGGATTTGCCCTCATCAGGCTCGTACTTTCGCATATTTCTCATACTTCATGGCTGCATCCTGGGCTATTTCTGGATTGGATCATGTAGTAATGTGGTACCACACTGAAACAGTCAATTAAACCTGGTTTGGATCAATATTTTTAGAGGATAACGCATGTTAGGTCTAGGTTAGCCCTGGGATTTTCACTCATCAGACTCATACTTTCGCATTCTTCACATACTTGTTGAACGGATCCTGGGTTTTTTCTGGTTTGGTTCACGTAGTAATGTGGTACCACACTGAGACATTCAATTAAACCTGATCTTGATAAATATTTCAGATTATAACGCATGTTAGGTCTGGGTTAGGTCTAGGATTTGCCCTCATCAGGCTCATACTTTCGCATATTTCTCATCCTTCATGGCTAGATCCTGGGCTGTTTCTGGATTGTATCACGTAGTAATGTGGTACCACGCTGAAACAGTCAATTAAACCTGGTTTCGATCAATATTTTAGAGGATAACGCAAGTTAGGTCTGGCATAGGTCTGGGATTCGCCCTCATCAGACTCATACTTTCGCGTTTTTCACATACTCGTTGAACAGATACTGGGCTTTTTCTGGTTTGGATCGCATGGTAATGTGTTACCACACTGAAACAGTCGATTAAACCAGGTTTCGATCAATATTTTTGTGGATAACGCATGTTAGGTCTAGGTTAGGCCTGGGATTTTCACTCATCAGTCTCATACTTTCGCATTCTTCTCATACTTGTTGAACGGATCCTGGGTTTTTGCTGGTTTGGATCACGTAGTAATGTGGGACCACACGGAAACAGTCAATTAAACCTGGTTTCGATCAATATATTAGAGAATAATTCATGTCAGGTCTAGGTTAGGTCTGGTATTTGCTCTCATCAGGCTCATTCTTTCGCATATTTCTCATACTTGATGGCTAGATCCTGGGCTTTTTCTGGATTGCATCACGTAGTAATGAAGTACAACACTGAAACAGTCAATTAAACCTGGTTACCATCAATATCTTAGAGGACAACGCAAGTTAGGTCTGGGATAGGTCTGGGATTTTCCCACATCAGACTCATACTTTCGCGTTTTTCACATACTTGTTGAAGAGATCCTGGGTTTTTTCTGGTTTGGATCACGTAGTAGTGTGGTACCACAGAGAAACAGTCCATTAAACCTGGTTTGGATCAACATATTAGAGGATAACGCATGTTAGGTCTAGGTTAGGTCTGGGATTTTCACTCATCAGACTCATACTTTCGCATTCTTCACATACTTGTTGAACGGATCCTGTGTTTTTTCTGGTTTGGATCACGTAGTAATGTGGTACCACACTGAAACCGTCAATTAAACCTGGTTTTGATCAATATCTTAGAGAATAATTCATGTTAGGTCTAGGTTAGGTCTGGGATTTGCCCTCATCAGGCTCATACTTTCGCATATTTCTCATACTTCATGTTTGGATCCTGGGCTATTTCTGGATTGGATCATGTAGTAATGTGGTACCACACTGAAACAGTCAATTAAACCTGGTTTGGATCAATATTTTTAGAGGATAACGCATGTTAGGTCTAGGTTAGCCCTGGGATTTTCACTCATCAGACTCATACTTTCGCATTCTTCACATACTTGTTGAACGGATCCTGGGTTTTTTCTGGTTTGGTTCACGTAGTAATGTGGTACCACACTGAAACATTCAATTAAACCTGATCTTGATAAATATTTCAGAGTATAACGCATGTTAGGTCTGGGTTAGGTCTAGGATTTGCCCTCATCAGGCTCATACTTTCGCATATTTCTCATACTTCATGGCTAGATCCTGGGCTGTTTCTGGATTGTATCACGTAGTAATGTGGTACCACGCTGAAACAGTCAATTAAACCTGGTTTCGATCAATATTTTAGAGGATAACGCAAGTTAGGTCTGGCATAGGTCTGGGATTCGCCCTCATCAGACTCATACTTTCGCGTTTTTCACATACTTGTTGAACAGATCCTGGGTTTTTTCTGGTTTGGATCACGTAGTAGTGTGGTACCACACTGAAACAGTCCATTAAACTAGGTTTGGATCAATATTTTAGAGGATAACGCATGTTAGGTCTAGGTTAGGTCGGGGATTTTCACTCATCAGACTCATACTTTCGCATTCTTCACATACTTGTTGAACGGATCCTGGGTTTTTTCTGGTTTGGATCACGTAGTAATGTGGGACCACACTGAAACAGTCAATTAAACCTGGTTTCGATCAATATTTTAGAGAATAATTCATGTTAGGTCTAGGTTAGGTCTGGGATTTGCTCTCATCAGGCTCATTCTTTCGCATATTTCTCATACTTGATGGCTAGATCCTGGGCTTTTTCTGGATTGCATCTCGTAGTAATGAAGTGCAACACTGAAACAGTCAATTAAACCTGGTTTCCATCAATATCTTAGAGGACAACGCAAGTTAGGTCTGGGATAGGTCTGGGACTTGCCCTCATCACGCTCATACTTTCGCGTTTTTGACGTACTTGTTGAACAGATCCTGGGTTTTTTCTGGTTTGGATCACGTAGTAGTGTGGTACCACACTGAAACAGTCCATTAAACCAGGTTTGGATCAATATTTTAGAGGATAACGCATGTTAGGTCTAGGTTAGGTCGGGGATTTTCACACATCAGACTCATACTTTCGCATTCTTCACATACTTGTTGAACGGATCCTGGGATTTTTCTGGTTTGGATCACGTAGTAATGTGGTACCACACTGAAACAGTCGATTGAACCTGGTTTCGATCAGTATTTTAGAGGATAACGCAACATAAGTCTGGGATAGGTCTGGGATTTGACCTCATCAGACTCATACTTTCGCATTCCTCACATACTTGTTGAACGGATCTTGGGTTTTTTCTAGTTTGGATCACGTAGTAATGTGGGTCCACACTGAAACAATCAATTAAACCTGGTCTTGATAAATATTTTAGAGGATAACGCATGTTAGGTCTGGAATTGGTCTGGGATTTGACCTCATCAGACTCATACTTTCGCACACTTCACATACTCGTTGAACAGATCCTGGGTTATTTTCTGGTTTGGATCACATAGTAATGTGGTACCACACTGAAACAGTCGATTAAACCAGGTTTCGATCAATATTTTTGAGGATAACGCATGTTAGGTCTAGGTTAGGCCTGGGATTTTCACTCATCAGGCTCATACTTTCGCATTCTTCACATACTTGTTGAACGGATCCTGGGTTTTTTCTGGTTTGGATCACGTAGTAATGTGGTACCACACTGAAACAGTCGATTGAACCTGGTTTCGATCAGTATTTTAGAGGATAACGCAACATGAGTCTGGGATAGGTCTGGGATTTGACCTCATCAGACTCATACTTTCGCGTTTTTCACATACTTGTTGAAGAGATCCTGGGTTTTTTCTGGTTTGGATCGCATAGTAATGTGTTACCACACTGAAACAGTCGATTAAACCAGGTTTCGATCAATATTTTTGAGGATAACGCATGTTAGGTCTAGGTTAGGCCTGGGATTTTCACTCATCAGTCTCATACTTTCGCATTCTTCTCATACTTGTTGAACGGATCCTGGGTTTTTGCTGGTTTGGATCACGTAGTAATGTGGGACCATACGGAAACAGTCAATTAAACCTGGTTTCGATCAATATATTAGAGAATAATTCATGTTAGGTCTAGGTTAGGTCTGGGATTTGCTCTCATCAGGCTCATTCTTTCGCATATTTCTCATACTTGATGGCTAGATCCTGGGCTTTTTCTGAATTGCATAACGTAGTAATGAAGTACAACACTGAAACAGTCAATTAAACCTGGATTCCATCAATATCTTAGAGGACAACGCAAGTTAGGTCTGAGATAGGTCTGGGATTTGCCCACATCAGGCTCATACATTCGCGTTTTTCACATACTCGTTGAACAGATCCTGGGTTATTTTCTGGTTTGGATCGCATAGTAATGTGGTACCACACTGAAACAGTCGATTAAACCAGGTTTCGATCAATATTTTTGAGGATAACGCATGTTAGGTCTAGGTTAGGCCTGGGATTTTCACTCATCAGACTCTTACATTCGCATTCTTCACATACTTGTTGAACGGATCCTGGGTTTTTTCTGGTTTGGATCACGTAGTAATGTGGGACCACACGGAAACAGTCAATTAAACCTGGTTTCGATCAATATATTAGAGAATAATTCATGTTAGGTCAAGGTTAGGTCTGGGATTTGCTCTCA
Organism: Colletes latitarsis; assembly: GCF_051014445.1. Taxonomy (NCBI): domain Eukaryota; kingdom Metazoa; phylum Arthropoda; class Insecta; order Hymenoptera; family Colletidae; genus Colletes; species Colletes latitarsis. The sequence goes on along the minus strand of NC_135136.1, from coordinate 4,444,014 downwards.
TCAGGCTCATTCTTTCGCATATTTCTCATACTAGATGGCTAGTTCCTGGGCTTTTTCTGGATTGCATCACGTAGTAATGAAGTACAACACTGAAACACTCAATTAAACCTGGTTTCGATCAGTATTATTGAGGATAACGCATGTTAGGTCTAGGTTAGGCCTGGGATTTTCACTCATCAGACTCATACTTTCGCATTCTTCACATACTTGTTGAACGGATCCTGGGTTTTTTCTGGTTTGGATCACGTAGTAATGTGGGACCACACTGAAACAGTCAATTAAACCTGGTTTCGATCAATATTTTAGAGAATAATTCATGTTAGGTCTAGGTTAGGTCTGGGATTTGCTCTCATCAGGCTCATTCTTTCGCATATTTCTCATACTTGATGGCTAGATCCTGGGCTTTTTCTGGATTGCATCTCGTAGTAATGAAGTGCAACACTGAAACAGTCAATTAAACCTGGTTTCCATCAATATCTTAGAGGACAACGCAAGTTAGGTCTGGGATAGGTCTGGGACTTGCCCTCATCACGCTCATACTTTCGCGTGTTTGACATACTTGTTGAACAGATCCTGGGTTTTTTCTGGTTTGGATCACGTAGTAGTGTGGTACCACACTGAAACAGTCCATTAAACCAGCTTTGGATCAATATTTTAGAGGATAACGCATGTTAGGTCTAGGTTAGGTCTGGGATTTTCACTCATCAGACTCATACTTTCGCATTCTTCACATACTTGTTGAACGGATCCTGGGTTTTTTCTAGTTTGGATCACGTAGTAATGTGGGTCCACACTGAGACAATCAATTAAACCTGGTCTTGATAAATATTTTAGAGGATAACGCATGTTAGGTCTGGGATAGGTCTGGGATTTGCCCTCATCAGACACATACTTTCGCACACTTCACATACTCGTTGAACAGATCCTGGGTTTTTTCTGGTTTGGATCACGTAGTAATGTGGTACCACACTGAAACAGTCGATGAAACCTGGTTTCGATCAATATTTTGGAGGATAACGCAAGTTAAGTCTGGGATTGGTCTCGGATTTGACCTCATCAGACTCATACTTTCGCACACTTCACATACTCGTTGAACAGATCCTGGGTTATTTTCTGGTTTGGATCACATAGTAATGTGGTACCACACTGAAACAGTCGATTAAACCAGGTTTCGATCAATATTTTTGAGGATAACGCATGTTAGGTCTAGGTTAGGCCTGGGATTTTCACTCATCAGGCTCATACTTTCGCATTCTTCACATACATGTTGAACGGATCCTGGGTTTTTTCTGGTTTGGATCACGTAGTAATGTGGTACCACACTGAAACAGTCGATTGAACCTGGTTTCGATCAGTATTTTAGAGGATAACGCAACATAAGTCTGGGATAGGTCTGGGATTTGACCTCATCAGACTCATACTTTCGCGTTTTTCACATACTTGTTGAAGAGATCCTGGGTTTTTTCTGGTTTGGATCACGTAGTAGTGTGGTACCACAGAGAAACAGTCCATTAAACCTGGTTTGGATCAACATTTTAGAGGATAACGCATGTTAGGTCTAGGTTAGGTCTGGGATTTTCACTCATCAGACTCATACTTTCGCATTCTTCACATACTTGTTGAACTGATCCTGGGTTTTTTCTGGTTTGGATCACGTAGTAATGTGGTATCACACTGAAACAGTCGATTGAACCTGGTTTCGATCAGTATTTTAGAGGATAACGCAACATAAGTCTGGGATAGGTCTGGGATTTGACCTCATCAGACTCATACTTTCGCGTTTTTCACATACTTGTTGAAGAGATCCTGGGTTTTTTCTGGTTTGGATCACGTAGTAGTGTGGTACCACACTGAAACAGTCCATTAAACCTGGTTTGGATCAATATTTTAGAGGATAACGCATGTTAGGTCTAGGTTAGGCCTGGGATTTTCACTCATCAGACTCATACTTTCGCATTCTTCACATACTTGTTGAACGGATCCTGGGTTTTTTCTGGTTTGGATCACGTAGTAATGTGGGACCACACTGAAACAGTCAATTAAACCTGGTTTCGATCAATATTTTAGAGAATAATTCATGTTAGGTCTAGGTTAGGTCTGGGATTTGCTCTCATCAGGCTCATTCTTTCGCATATTTCTCATACTTGATGGCTAGATCCTGGGCTTTTTCTGGATTGCATCTCGTAGTAATGAAGTGCAACACTGAAACAGTCAATTAAACCTGGTTTCCATCAATATCTTAGAGGACAACGCAAGTTAGGTCTGGGATAGGTCTGGGACTTGCCCTCATCACGCTCATACTTTCGCGTTTTTGACATACTTGTTGAACAGATCCTGGGTTTTTTCTGGTTTGGATCACGTAGTAGTGTGGTACCACACTGAAACAGTCCATTAAACCAGGTTTGGATCAATATTTTAGAGGATAACGCATGTTAGGTCTAGGTTAGGTCGGGGATTTTCACTCATCAGACTCATACTTTCGCATTCTCCACATACTTGTTGAACGGATCCTGGGTTTTTTCTAGTTTGGATCACGTAGTATTGTGGGTCCACACTGAAACAATCAATTAAACCTGGTCTTGATAAATATTTTGGAGGATAACGCATGTTAGGTCTGGGATAGGTCTGGGATTTGCCCTCATCAGACTCATACTTTCGCAAACTTCACATACTCGTTGAACAGATCCTGGGTTTTTTCTGGTTTGGATCACGTCGTAATGTGGTACCACACTGAAACAGTCGATGAAACCTGGTTTCGATCAATATTTTAGAGGATAACGCAAGTTAAGTCTGGGATTGGTCTGGGATTTGACCTCATCAGACTCATACTTTCGCACACTTCACATACTCGTCGAACAGATCCTGGGTTATTTTCTGGTTTGGATCACATAGTAATGTGGTACCACACTGAAACAGTCGATTAAACCAGGTTTCGATCAAGATTTTTGAGGATAACGCATGTTAGGTCTAGGTTAGGCCTGGGATTTTCACTCATCAGGCTCATACTTTCGCATTCTTCACATACTTGTAGAACGGATCCTGGGTTTTTTCTGGTTTGGATCACGTAGTAATGTGGTACTACACTGAAACAGTCGATTGAACCTGGTTTCGATCAGTATTTTAGAGGATAACGCAACCTAAGTCTGGGATAGGTCTGGGATTTGACCTCATCAGACTCATACTTTCGCGTTTTTCACATACTTGTTGAAGAGATCCTGGGTTTTTTCTGGTTTGGATCACGTAGTAATGTAGTACCACACTGAAACAGTCAATTAAACCTGGTTTCGATCAATATTTTAGAGAATAATTCATGTTAGGTCTAGGTTAGGTCTGGGATTTGCTCTCATCAGGCTCATTCTTTCGCATATTTCTCATACTTGATGGCTAGATCCTGGGCTTTTTCTGGATTGCATCACGTAGTAATGAAGTACCACACTGAAACAGTCCATTAAACCTGCTTGCGATCAATATTTTAGAGGATAACGCATGTTAGGACTGGGTTAGGTCTAGGATTTGCCCTCATCAGGCTCATTCTTTCGCATATTTCTCAAACTTGATGGCTAGATCCTGGACTTTTTCTGGATTGCATTACGTAGTAATGAGGTACCACACTGAAACATTCAATTAAACCTGGTCTTGATAAATATTTTAGAGGATAACGTATGTTAGGTCTGGGTTAGGTGTAGGATTTGCCCTCATCAGGATCATACTTTCGCATATTTCTCATACTTCATGGCTAGATCCTGGGCTTTTTCTGGATTTCATCACGTAGTAATGAAGTACAACACTGAAACAGTCAATTAAACCTGGTTTCCATCAATATCTTAGAGGACAACGCAAGTTAGGTTTGGGATAGGTCTGGGATTTGCCCTCATCAGGCTCATACTTTCGCGTTTTTCACATACTTGTTTAACAGATCCTGGGTTTTTTCTGGTTTGTATCACGTAGTAGTTTGGTACCACACTGACACAGTCCATGAAACCTGGTTTGCATCAATATTTTAGAGGATAACGCATGTTAGGTCTAGGTTAGCCCTGGGATTTTCACTCATTAGACTAATACTTTTTTTTTTTTTTTTTTTTTTTTTTTTTGTCGTGGGGAAAATCTTCGAAAGACTCCCTCCCACCTCCTTGGGGAGAGGTGGGAGGGGTGTGTGGGATTCCCCGCGCCCGTACAACGACAGGCGCGGGACCTACCCACTAAAAATCCCACGGTGACCCGTCGGCACGCTTTGGGTGGATACCGGGAATCGCTCGAAGCATTCTTCGGGTATCCTCCCCGTGCGCGCTATCGCGCCCATCCCCCGGGGGGACAATCGGTCCCCCCAGTAGACACACTGCCTCATAGCGGCGGGACGGGGCCACTCCATCCCGCCGCTATCCGTCCCGGGGCCGCGTTTAGTGGCGGCTGCGAGCCCCAACTCGCAACCGCCCGCGACCCCGTTTCCACCCCTCGGCGGCCGGCCGTTCATGGCCGCACCAGACCGTCGAGGGTGCCTCCCCTTGCGTCGGACCGGTAGAGGCAGGCACTCCTACCCCCAACCGGTCCGACCCGGCGCCGCCTGGCGGGAGGAGGGTCCCCTCATGACCCCCCTACCAGCCTAGGTCATCCGCCACGCCGAGGCGGCCGCCCATGACGCCTCGCGACCGGACGACGACCTCGGGCCACCGCACGAGCGCGAACTTCAGCCGCTGAAGCTCGCGCTCCCTCCCCGTGGCCTCCTTCTGCAACATTACGTTCTCGCAGAAGGAGGCCACGGCCCTCCACTTCTCCTCGCTGCCGAGCATGGCGCGCACCACGCCCGGCAGCGAGACATCCCGCCCGACGACGCCGACCAGGACACGGCGCTCCCCCTCCCACGCGGGGCATACCTCCAGGGTATGATCCGCCGTGTCCTGCTCAGCGTCGCAGTGGCAGCAACGCGCCGTCGGCTCCTTCCCTATCCGGCACAGGTATCTTCCGAAGCTGCCATGCCCGGAAAATACCTGTGCCAGCCGGTAGGTGAGGCTGCCATGGCCTCTGTCCAGGCACTCCTTCAGGAGTGGCCGAACAGCCCCTACAGTCCGGAGCCACGCGGTTGGCAGAGCCAGCCGCTCCTGCCACGCGAGCAACACGAACTGCCGGGCCTGGCGCTTCAAATCGCCCCAAGCAGGTTCCTGCCCGCCCGGGACCGCCCCCACCCCCGCGCGACGGTCGACGCGGTGCCGGTACATCACCGCGTGCGACCGCGCGAGCAGGTCCATGGGCGGCATCCCCGCTAGAACCGTCGCCGCCTCATGTGACATGGTCCGATACCCGCGGACGACCCTGAGCGCCATGCGCCTCTGCACCCGACGCAGCATAGTCATGCTGCGCCGGGAGGCAGCCAGGTCGTCCGCCCAGACGGGGGCCCCGTATAGGGCCACCGACTGGACCATTGCCACATAGAGGCGACGAACTCGGCCCGCCGGGCCCCCCAGGTTGGGCAGGATCCGGCCCAGAGCCGCAACCATCCTTTCCAACCGGGGGACCAGGCAGCGGAAATGCTCCTCGAAACGCCAGTGGCTATCGAGGATCAGCCCTAGATACCTGATCTGGGGCTTCACCTCGATGTCAGCCCCACCCACCTGGATCAGAGGGGGTGGCGGATCCTGCCGAGGTGAATGAAACGCGATCACCTCGGTCTTATGGACCGCCACCGTCATCCCCATCCCCCTGATCCGGTCGACGACGCGTTGCGACCCCTCCTCCGCGCGACGCATGGCCCTCCCCCAGTGCGCCCCGACGGCCAGCACCAGTGTGTCATCCGCATAACACACCGTGCTGACGCCGTCGGGGAGGCCGGCCCGCAACACCGAGTCGTACGCGATGTTCCACAGGAGTGGCCCGAGGACCGACCCCTGCGGAACACCGCAGTACACCTCCCTCCGCATATCACCATCCCGGCCCGGATACTCGATCCACCTGCCGCGGAGATAATCCCCGACGACCGCCCTGAGACAAGGGGGGACTCGATGATATTCGAGTCCCCTCCTTATCTCTTCCCAGGGGAGGGTGTTAAAGGCATTGGCAATATCCAAGGATATGGTCAATGCCACCCCTCCCCGGGAGACGGCCGCCCCGGAGAGGGCCCTCACACGACCTATCGCGTCGATAGTCGATCGGCCCCCCCGGAAACCGAACTGGCAGTCGGCCAGACCGGGATCACCCCGCGACAGGTGCTCGACGAGGCGGGCAGCAATCACACGCTCGAAGAGCTTGCCCACCTCGTCGAGGAGACAAATGGGCCGGTATGCGGAGGAAGACTCCGCGGGCCGACCCTCCTTCCGGAGGAGGACCATCCTCGCCACCTTCCAACTGGGGGGGAATCGCCCGTCCCTCAGGCAGCGGTCGAACAACCGCCTGAGGTCGGCCCCAAGGACGCCCTGGGTCAAGACCCAAACCCGGCCGGGCACACCATCCGGACCCGGGGCCGTGTTACGAACCCCGAGCCGTCTGATGGCCGCTGCCAGCTCCTCCTGCGTGACCCCCAGCTCGGCCGCCCACTCCACTGGGACAGCCGCCGCTGCCGGAGGACGCGGTCCCCTCTCCCCAATTGGGAAGAGTGTATTGACCACGTCCTCCAGCAGCCGGGGGTCAAGACCCTCGGTGACGGGGGGCGCCCACGGGCGGAGCTTATTCAGCACCACCTTATATGGGCGCCCCCATGGATCGTCATCAAGGGTCTGGAGGAGCTCCTTCCATGCCTGGGTCTTGGCCCGTTTGATGGCGACCTGCAGAGCAACCCGCGCCACGCGGTATGCTCCATACAGGTCATCAGCTGCCCTCGCTCGCGCCACGCCGTCGCCTGTACGTTGACGACGGCGCGCGCGGGTGTACTGGCGTCGGGCGCGGACAGTCGCGACTCGCAACTCCACGATCGCGTCCGACCACCAGTACACCGCCCGGCGAGGAGAAGCCCGCCCGACCCGAGGCATCGCCGCGTCGCAAATACCCGCGACCAATGCTCCGAGCCGGGCGACCTCCTCCTCTATGCTCGGCAACTCGGCCGCTCCCTGCGGCCAAGTTGCAGCGAGGGCAGCTGCCATCAGGGCGTCCTTGTCCAGGCGCCGAAGCGCCCAGCGGCGTGGTGGAGTGCCACGCAGGCGGCCGTGTCGGGATGCACTCGCGGCGGCAGAGACCTCCATCCGGATGTACCGGTGATCGGAGAGTGTCTCTGCCCCCGCGACCACGTGCCAACCCGACACCATGCGCACGGCGTTGGGGGTCGCGAATCCAACATCCACGATGGACCCCCCATATCGCCGCACGCATGTGTGCTCCGACCCCCGGTTCAATACCCGGAGGTCGAGCCCCGCCGCACAATCGCCCAGGATCCCGCCGCGAACGGAGGTCCTGGGGGATCCCCAAGCCACCGACTTGGCATTAAAATCCCCCAGGACCAGCACCGGCCGGGCCGCGTAGCGCTGCACGCATGCCGCGACCTCGGCCAAGTACAGCTCGAACGCAGCGTGACCGCTACGGGGCGAAATGTAGCACCCCACCACAGCGACTCCCCCCCAGTCCACGGCGACGAATCCCCGACCGCGCTCCAACAAGGAGAACGGTGGGGACCCGTCGCCCCCTCCCCATACCGTCGCCACCAAGCCGTCCGCGTCGCCCACCCAATGAGGGTGATCAGGGACGCGGTACGGCTCGGCGGCGACCGCCAGGCCAACCCCCCACTCCGCGAGGACTTGGGACATCAAATCCTGTGCCGCGCGGCAGTGGTTGAGGTTGGCCTGGAGGAGGAGGCGGGGCGGCATTAATTAATGGCCGCGCCAGCCTCCTCCCGGCCGTCCGTCCCCGTAGCACCGTCCACCTCCATGGAGGACGATGCCACCGCCCTCGGCACCGGAGCCGGTGCAGCCTGCCTCTTCCTCTCCTTCCGGGAGGGGGGGGGGAGCACTTCTTGCTCCCCACCCTGTGATCGGCTGGCCTCCCCATGTCCGCACACAGCGGGCAGTGGGGGGCCGCCGAGCACTGGCTCGCACGGTGCTCTTTGGCACCGCAGCGGTAACACTGACCGCTGCGGTCCACCGGCGAGGTGCACCACTGCCTCACGTGCCCCAATTCGAGGCAGCGGTGACACTGGAGCGGGCGCGGCGCGAGGATTTCCACTCGCGCCGAAACCCACCCCACCAACACCCTCCCGGATTCCGCCACCTTACGGGCGGCGGAGAGGGGGCACCGGGCCCACACCGACCCGAGGCCGGAGGGCGACCTGCGGACCTCTCCGATCCGCAGGTCCTCCACAGGACAGTCCCCCGCCCTCGCAAGGGCACGGGACACATTCTGTGCGCTGACCGAGTCGTCCAGCCCACAAACGCGCATCTCCGTGCGCTTCGTGGGCCGGGCGACCCGGACACCTCGCTCGCCCAGCTGCTCCCGGAGCCTCTGGGCGAGACGATCCGCCTTCGCGCCGCCTTCTGCACCGGGGATCTCCAGCAAGAGACCCCCGGTCACGGCCCTCTTCGCCCTCACGGAGGCGATGCCCAGCTCTTCCAGGGAGATATTCTCCCTGGCGAGCCGCATCGCCTCCGCGAGGGTCAGGTCGCCCCCCTACGCAACGGTCAGCGTCACCGCTGCCGTTTTTGGGGGACGACCTGGTCGTGCCTTCCCGACCTTCGCGGCCTTTACCTTGGCCGCCGGCGGCGGAGGCGGAGGCTGCGGTTGCGAGGCCTTCCTCGCCGCCCGCTTCGCCTTCCGCCCCACCACCTCACTCCACGCCACCCCCCCTTGGGAGGGTGCTGTGGAGGACGCGACCACCGCGACCACGGGTACACCACCCCCCTTGGGGGTCGCGACCCGGGGCCCTGGTGCCGCAACGCTGGGCGGAGCCTTCACTCCGCCCTTCTTTGCCTTCCCCGACTGTACCGGAACAGGTCGGGGAGGCACCGCCTTCCTGCTGACCGCTCTTCCGGCGAGGAGCTCCTCCCGGAAGGCGGCCAGCTTGCCATCAATCATGTCCCCAATCCTCCTCAGAAGATCGTCTTCTGAGGAGGACGGGGACTTCTTCACGGGCGGAGTGCGGGTGGAGGGGCCCGCGGTGCCCCGCACCACTGCCGCCGCACTCCGCTTATTTACCTCCGCCGAGGGACGCGGCGGTGGAGGAGGAGGGAGGATGGGAGGGAGGGCCGCGCTGTTCCACAGCGCCTCTGCCCTCCTCCTCCCCTGTCGCTCCTCCTCCAACAGGAGCTGCAGACGGGCGTTCCGCCCTCTGAGCTCCCGCGCCGCCTCCCTCATTTCCTCCGCCGCGGCCTTCAGGGCCTCCGCGCCACCGCTTTTCTGCCCCTTAAAGGCGCAGGCAGCGGCGACTTTCTCCACCCGCCTCAGGGACGAGGAGATCCTCTCCGATATCTCCTCGGTCACCTCGTCCCTGAGGCAACTCAGCCTCGCCGACGGGCTCATCGCCCCGCCCACCTCGACGACGGCCTGCCCCGCCCTCTTCCTCTTAGAGCCTATGAGGCTCCTGGTGGAGGGGAAGGACGAGACTGACGCAGTCTCGTCGTCCTCCTCCACCTTCCACGAAGCCGGGCCAGGCGCTGGAGGCGGCGCGAGCGCCGTCACTCCAGTCCCAACACCGCCTTCGTCCTCCCCCTCTGACTTACCCCGTCCCATCCCCGTTTTAATATTGAACTCCATAATATTCCCACGAGCAGGTCGGAAGAAAAGGTCCGCCCGGGCAGAGCCGCCTTACCCGGGTAAGCCTATATACTCCGGGGGTTCGGCAGGTTCCCCGGAGGTGGTCGCTTGGGATTGGGCCTTCTCCCCCAACCATGCATCCCATCGCCGCGCACCATAGCTTAGGATTGGAGGGCGATTTTATAGAGTCGCCATCCTCGTGGCCCAGGCGGTTAAGCCAAGACCCCCGTTCCTCCTGCCGTCACGTACCATTCACAAAACCAATAGGGAATTGTGAATGGGTCGTTGTGACGACCAACAGGAGGCTTACGGTGTGTGTATGACTCGGGTACCCCGGGTTCGTTAAGCCCGTACTGCAGCTGAAAGGCTGGCAGCCCCTGAGGGTATTCTTCACATACTTGTTGAACGGATCCTGGGTTTTTTCTGGTTTGGATCACGTAGTAATTTGGTACCGCACTGAAACAGTCGATTAAACCTGATTTCCATCAATATCTTAGAGGACAACGCAAGTTAGGTCTGGGATAGGTCTGGGACTTGCCCTCATCAGGCTCATACTTTTTTTTTTTTTTTTTTTTTTTTTTTTTTTTTTGTCGTGGGGAAAATCTTCGAAAGACTCCCTCCCACCTCCTTGGGGAGAGGTGGGAGGGGTGTGTGGGATTCCCCGCGCCCGTACAACGACAGGCGCGGGACCTACCCACTAAAAACCCCACGGTGACCCTTCGGCACGCTTTGGGAGGATACCGGGAATCGCTCGAAGCATTCTTCCGGTATCCTCCCCGTGCCCGCGCTTTCGCGCCCATCCCCCGGGGGGACAATCGGTCCCCCCAGTAGACACACTGCCTCATAGCGGCGGGACGGGGCCACTCCATCCTGCCGCTATCCGTCCCGGGGCCGCGTTTAGTGGCGGCTGCGAGCCCCAACTCGCAACCGCCCGCGACCCCGTTTCCACCCCTCGGCGGCCGGGCGTTCATGGCCGCACCAGACCGCCGAGGGTGCCTCCCCTTGCGTCGGACCGGTAGAGGGAGGCACTCCTACCCCCAACCGGTCCGACCCGGCGCCGCCTGGCGGGAGGAGGGTCCCCTCAGGACCCCCCTCCCGGCCTAGGTCATCCGCCACGCCGAGGCGGCCGCCCGCGACGCCTCGCGACCGGGCGACGACCTCGGGAGGCTCATACTTTCGCGTTTTTCACATACTGGTTGAACAGATCCTGGGTTTTTCCTGGTTTGGATCACGTAGTAGTGTGGTACCACACTGAAACATTCCATTAAACCTGGTTTGGATCAATATTTTAGAGGATAACGCATGTTAGGTCTAGGTTAGGTCGAGGATTTTCACTCATCAGACTGATACTTTCGCATTCTTCACATACTTGTTGAACGGATCCTGGGTTTTTTCTGGTTTGGATCACGTAGTAATGTGGTACCACACTGAAACTGTCGAATAAACCTGGTTTCGATCAGTATTTTAGAGGATAACGCAAGATAAGTCTGGGATAGGTCTGGGATTTGACCTCATCAGACTCATACTTTCGCGTTTTTCACATACTTGTTGAACAGAGCCTGGGTTTTTTCTGGTTTGGATCACGTAGTAGTGTGGTACCACACTGAAACAGTCCATTAAACCTGCTTGCGATCAATATTTTAGAGGATAACGCATGTTAGGTCTGGGTTAGGTCTAGGATTTGCCCTCATCAGGCTCATACTTTCGCATATTTCTCATACTTCATGGCTAGATCCTTTGCTTTTTCTGGATTGTATCACGTAGTAATGAAGTACAACACTGAAACAGTCAATTAAACCTGGTTTTCATCAATATCTTAGAGGACAACGCAAGTTAGGTCTGGGATAGGTCTGGGACTTGCCCTCATCAGGCTCATACTTTCGCGTTTTTCACATACTGGTTGAACAGATCCTGGGTTTTTTCTGGTTTGGATCACGTAGTAGTGTGGTACCACACTGAAACAGTCCATTTAACCTGGTTTGGATCAATATTTTAGAGAATAACGCATGTTAGGTCTAGGTTAGGTCTGGGATTTTCACTCATCAGACTCATACTTTCGCATTCTTCACATACTTGTTGAACGGATCCTGGGTTTTTTCTGGTTTGGATCACGTAGTAATGTGGTACCACACTGAAACTGTCGAATAAACCTGGTTTCGATCAGTATTTTAGAGGATAACGCAAGATAAGTCTGGGATAGGTCTGGGATTTGACCTCATCAGACTCATACTTTCGCGTTTTTCACATACTTGTTGAACAGAGCCTGGGTTTTTTCTGGTTTGGATCACGTTGTAATGTGGTACCACACTGAAACAGTCGATTAAACCTGGTTTCGATCCATATTTTAGAGGATAACGGAAGCTAGGTCTGGGATAGGTCTGGGATTTGCCCTCATCAGGCTCATACTTTCGCATATTTCTCATACATGTTGAACAGATCCTGGGTTTTTTCTGGTTTGGATCACGTAGTAATGTGGGACCACACTGAAACAATCAATTAAACCTGGTCTTGATAAATATTTTAGAGGATAACGCATGTTAGGCCTGGGTTAGGTCTAGGATTTGCCCTCATCAGGCTCATACTTTCGCATATTTCTCATACTTCATGGCTAGATCCTGGGCTGTTTCTGGATTGTATCACGTAGTAATGTGGTACCACGCTGAAACAGTCAATTAAACCTGGTTTCGATCAATATTTTAGAGGATAACGCATGTTAGGTCTGGGATAGGTCTAGGATTTGCCCTCATCAGGCTCTTACTTTCGCATATTTCTCATACTTCATGGCTAGATCCTGGGCTAGTTCTGGAGTGGATCACGTAGTAAAGTGGTACCACACTGAAACATTCAATGAAACCTGGTCTGGATAAATATTTTAGAGGATAACGCATCTTAGGTCTGGGTTAGGTCTAAGATTTGCCCTCATCAGGCTCACAGTTTCGCGTTTTTCACATACTTGTTGAACAGATCCTGGGTTTTTTCTGGTTTGGATCACGAAGTAGTGTGGTACCACACTGAAACAGTCCATTAAACCTGGTTTCGCTCAATATTTTAGGGGATAACGCATGTTAGGTCTAGGTTAGGTCTGTGATTTGCTCTCATCAGGCTCATTCTTTCGCATATTTCTCATACTTGATGGCTAGATCCTGGGCTTTTTCTGGATTGCATCACGTAGTAATGTGGTACCACACTGAAACAGTCGATTAAACCTGGTTTCGATCAATATTTTAGAGGATAACGCATCTTAGGTCTGGGTTAGGTCTAAGATTTGCCCTCATCAGGCTCACAGTTTCGCGTTTTTCACATACTTGTTGAACAGATCCTGGGTTTTTTCTGGTTTGGATCACGAAGTAGTGTGGTACCACACTGAAACAGTCGATTAAACCTGGTTTCGATCAATATTTTAGAGGATAACGCATGTTAGGTCTAGGTTAGCCCTGGGATTTTCACTCATCGGACTCATACTTTCGCATTCTTCACATACTTGTTGAACTGATCCTGGGTTTTTTCTGGTTTGGATCACGTTGTAATGTGGTACCACACTGAAACAGTCGATTAAACCTGGTTTCGATCCATATTTTAGAGGATAACGGAAGCTAGGTCTGGGATAGGTCTGGGATTTGCCCTCATCAGGCTCATACTTTCGCATTCTTCACATACTTGTTGAACTGATCCTGGGTTTTTTTCTGGTTTGGATCACGTAGTAATGTGGTACCACACTGAAACAGTCGATTAAACCTGGTTTCGATCAATATTTTAGAGGATAACGCATGTTAGGTCTAGGTTAGCCCTGGGATTTTCACTCATCGGACTCATACTTTCGCATTCTTCACATACTTGTTGAACTGATCCTGGGTTTTTTCATGTTTGGATCACGTTGTAATGTGGTACCACACTGAAACAGTCGATTAAACCTGGTTTCGATCAATATTTTAGAGGATAACGCATGTTAGGTCTAGGTAAGGCCTGGGATTTTCATTTATCAGACTCATACTTTCGCATTCTTCACATACTTGTTGAACGGATTCTGGGTTTTTTTCTGGTTTGGGTCACGTAGTAGTGTGATACCACACTGAAACAGTCGATTAAACCTGGTTTCGATCACTATTTTAGAGGATAACGCATGTTAGGTCTAGGATAGCCCTGGGATTTTCACTCATCAGACTCATACTTTCGCATTCTTCACATACTTGTTGAACTGATCCTGGGTTTTTTCTGGTTTGGATCACGTAGTAATGTGGTACCACACTGATACAGTCGATTAAACCTGGTTTCGATCAATATTTTAGAGGATAACGCATGTTAGGTCTAGGTTAGCCCTGGGATTTTCACTCATCAGACTCATACTTTCGCATTCTTCACATACTTGTTGAACTGATCCTGGGTTTTTTCTGGTTTGGATCACGTTGTAATGTGGTACCACACTGAAACAGTTGATTAAACCTGGTTTCGATCAATATTTTAGAGGATAACGCATGTTAGGTCTAGGTAAGGCCTGGGATTTTCATTTATCAGACTCATACTTTCGCATTCTTCACATACTTGTTGAACGGATTCTGGGTTTTTTTCTGGTTTGGGTCACGTAGTAGTGTGATACCACACTGAAACAGTCGATTAAACCTGGTTTCGATCACTATTTTAGAGGATAACGCATGTTAGGTCTAGGATAGCCCTGGGATTTTCACTCATCAGACTCATACTTTCGCATTCTTCACATACTTGTTGAACTGATCCTGGGTTTTTTCTGGTTTGGATCACATAGTAATGTGGAACCACACTGAAACAGTCGATTAAACCAGGTTTCAATCAATATTTTAGAGGATAACGCATGTTAGGTCTAGGTTAGGCCTGGGATTTTCACTCATCAGACTCATACTTTCGCACACTTCACATACTCCTTGAACGGATCCTGGGTTTTTTCTGGTTTGGATCACGTAGTAATGTGGGACCACACTGAAACAGTCAATTATACCTGGTTTCGATCAATATTTTAGAGAATAATTCATGTTAGGTCTAGGTTAGGTCTGGGATTTGCTCTCATCAGGCGCTTTCTTTCGCATATTTCTCATACATGTTGAACAGATCCTGGGATTTTTCTGGTATGGAACCCGTAGTAATGTGGGACCACACTGAAACAATCAATTAAACCTGGTCTTGATAAATATTTTAGAGGATAACGCTTGTTAGGTCTGGGTTAGGTCTAGGATTTGCCCTCATCAGGCTCATACTTTCGCAAATTTCTCATACTTCATGGCTAGATCCTGGGCAGTTTCTGGATTGTATCACGTAGTAATGTGGTACCACGCTGAAACAGTCAATTAAACCTGGTTTCGAACAATATTTTAGAGGATAACGCAAGTTAGGTCTGGGATAGGTCTAGGATTTGCCCTCATCAGGCTCTTACTTTCGCATATTTCTCATACTTCATGGCTAGATCCTGGGCAATTTCTGGATTGGATCACGTAGTAAAGTGGTACCACACTGAAACATTCAATGAAACCTGGTCTGGATAAATATTTTAGAGGATGACGCATCTTAGGTCTGGGTTAGGTGTAAGATTTGCCCTCATCAGGCTCACAGTTTCGCGTTTTTCACATTCTTGATGAACAGATCCTGGGTTTTGTCTGGTTTGGATCACGAAGTAGTGTGGTACCACACTGAAACAGTCCATTATACCTGGTTTCGCTCAATATTTTAGAGGATAACGCATGTTAGGTCTAGGTTAGGTCTGGGATTTGCTCTCATCAGGCTCATTCTTTCGCATATTTCTCATACATGATGGCTAGATCCTGGGCTTTTTCTGGATTGCATCACGTAGTAATGTAGTACCACACTGAAACAGTCAATGAAACCTGGTTTCCATCACTATTTTAGAGGACAACGCAAGTTAGGTCTAGGTAAGGCCTGAGATTTTCACTGATCAGACTCATACTTTCGCATTCTTCACATACTTGTTGAACGGATCCTGGGTTTTTTCTGGTTTGGATCACGTAGTAATGAGGTACCACACTGAAACGGTCAATTAAACCTGGTTTCGATCAATATCTTAGAGGATAACGTAAGTTAGGTCTGGGACAGGTCTGGGATTTGCCCTCTTCAGGCTCATACTTTCGCGTTTTTCACATACTTGTTGAACAGATCATGGGTTTTTTCTGGTTTGGATCACGTAGTAATGTGGTACCACACTGAAACAGTCAATTAAACCAGGTTTCCATCAATATCTTAGAGGACAACGCAAGTTAGGTCTGGGATATGTCTGAGATTTGCCCTCATCAGGCTCATACTTTCGCGTTTTTCACATACTTGATGAACAGATCCTGGGTTTCGTCTGGTTTGGATCACGAAGTAGTGAGGTACCACACTGAAACAGTCGATTAAACCTGGTTTCGATCAATATTTTACAGAATAATTCATGTTAGGTCTAGGTTAGGTCTGGGATTTGCTCTCATCAGGCTCATTCTTTCGCATATATCTCATACTTGATGGCTAGATGCTGGGCTTTTTCTGGATTGCATCACGTAGTAATGTGGGACCACACTGAAACATTCAATGAAACCTGGTCTGGATAAATATTTTAGAGGATAACGCATCTTAGGTCTGGGTTAGGCCTGGGATTTGCCCTCATCAGGCTCATACTTTCGCATGTTTCTCATACTTCATGGCTAGATCCTGGGCTGTTTCTGGATTGTATCACGTAGTAAAGTGGTACCACGCTGAAACAGTCGATTAAACCAGGTTTCGAGCAATATTTTAGAGGATAACGCATGTTAGGTCTAGGTTAGGCCTGGGATTTTCACTCATCAGACTCATACTTTCGCATTCTTCACATACTTGTTGAACGGATCCTGGGTTTTTTCTGGTTTAGATCACATAGTAATGTGGGACCACACTGAAACATTCAATGAAACCTGGTCTGGATAAATATTTTAGAGGATAACGCATCTTAGGTCTGGGTTAGGCCTGGGATTTGCCCTCATCAGGCTCATACTTTCGCATGTTTCTCATACTTCAAGGCTAGATCCTGGGCTGTTTCTGGATTGTATCACGTAGTAATGTGGTACCACGCTGAAACAGTCAATTAAACCTGGTTTCGATCAATATCTTAGAGGACAACGCAAGTTAGGTCTGGGATATGTCTGGGATTTGCCCTCATCAGGCTCATCCTTTCGCATATTTCTCATACTTGATGGCTAGATCCTGGGCTTTTTCTGGTTTGGATCACGTAGTAATGTGGTACCACACTGAAACAGTCGATTAAACCTGGTTTCGATCAATATTTTAGAGGATAACGCATGTTAAGTCTGGGATTGGTCTGGGATTTGACCTCATCAGACTCATACTTTCGCACAATTCACATACTCGTTGAACAGATCCTGGGTTATTTTCTGGTTTGGATCACACAGTAATGTGGCACCACACAGACGATCAAACCAGGTTTCGATCAATATTTTTGAGGATAACGCATGTTAGGTCTAGGTTAGGCCTGGGATTTTCACTCATCAGACTCATACTTTCGCATTCTTCACATACTTGTTGAACGGATCCTGGGTTTTTTCTGGTTTGGATCACGTAGTAATGTGGGACCACACTGAAACATTCAATGAAACCTGGTCTGGATAAATATTTTAGAGGATAACGCATCTTAGGTCTGGGTTAGGCCTGGGATTTGCCCTCATCAGGCTCATACTTTCGCATGTTTCTCATACTTCATGGCTAGATCCTGGGCTGTTTCTGGATTGTATCACGTAGTAATGTGGTACCACGCTGAAACAGTCAATTAAACCTGGTTTCGATCAATATTTTAGAGGATAACGCATGTTAGGTCTAGGTTAGGTCTGGGATATGCTCTCATCAGGCTCATTCTTTCGCATATTTCTCATACTTGATGGCTAGATCCTGGGCTTTTCCTGGATTGCATCACGTAGTAATGTAGTACAACACTGAAACAGTCAATTAAACCTGGTTTCCATCAATATCTTAGAGGACAACGCAAGTTAGGTCTGGGATATGTCTGGGATTTGCCCTCATCAGGCTCATCCTTTCGCGTTTTTCACACACTTGTTGAACAGATCCTGGGTTTTTTCTGTTTTGGATCACGTAGTAGTGTGGTACCACGCTGAAACAGTCCGTTAAACCTGGTTTGGATCAATATTTTAGAGGATAACGCAAGTTAGGTCTGGGATAGGTCTGGGATTTGACCTCATCAGACTCATACTTTTGCACACTTCACATACTCCTTGAACAGATCCTGGGTTATTTTCTGGTTTGGATCACATAGTAATGTGGTACCACACTGAAACAGTCGATTAAACCAGGTTTCGATCAATATTTTAGAGGATAACGCATGTTAGGACTAGGTTAGGCCTGGGATTTTCACTCATCAGACTCATACTTTCGCATTCTTCACATACTTGTTGAACGGATCCTGGGTTTTTTCTAGTTTGGATCACGCAGTAATTTGGTACCACACTGAAACATTCAATTAAACCTGGTCTTGATAAATATTTTAGAGGATAACGCAAGTTAGGTCTGGGATAGGTCTAGGATTTGCCCTCATCAGACTCATACTTTCGCATTCTTCACATACTTGTTGAACGGATCCTGGGTTATTTCTGGTTTGGATCATGTAGTAATGTGGGACCACACTGAAACAGTCAATTAAACCTGGTTTCGATCAATATTTTAGAGAATAATTCATGTTAGGTCTAGGTTAGGTCTGGGATTTGCTCTCATCAGGCTCATTCTTTCGCATATTTCTCATACATGTTGAACAGATCCTGGGTTTTTTCTGGTTTGGATCACGTAGTAATGTGGGACCACACTGAAACATTCAATGAAACCTGGTCTGGATAAATATTTTAGAGGATAACGCATCTTAGGTCTGGGTTAGGCCTGGGATTTGCCCTCATCAGGCTCATACTTTCGCATGTTTCTCATACTTCATGGCTAGATCCTGGGCTGTTTCTGGATTGTATCACGTAGTAAAGTGGTACCACGCTGAAACAGTCGATTAAACCAGGTTTCGAGCAATATTTTAGAGGATAACGCATGTTAGGTCTAGGTTAGGCCTGGGATTTTCACTCATCAGACTCATACTTTCGCATTCTTCACATACTTGTTGAACGGATCCTGGGTTTTTTCTGGTTTAGATCACATAGTAATGTGGGACCACACTGAAACATTCAATGAAACCTGGTCTGGATAAATATTTTAGAGGATAACGCATCTTAGGTCTGGGTTAGGCCTGGGATTTGCCCTCATCAGGCTCATACTTTCGCATGTTTCTCATACTTCATGGCTAGATCCTGGGCTGTTTCTGGATTGTATCACGTAGTAATGTGGTACCACGCTGAAACAGTCAATTAAACCTGGTTTCGATCAATATCTTAGAGGACAACGCAAGTTAGGTCTGGGATATGTCTGGGATTTGCCCTCATCAGGCTCATCCTTTCGCGTTTTTCACACACTTGTTGAACAGATCCTGGGTTTTTTCTGGTTTGGATCACGTAGTAGTGTGGTACCACGCTGAAACAGTCCGTTAAACCTGGTTTGGATCAATATTTTAGAGGATAACGCAAGTTAGGTCTGGGATAGGTCTGGGATTTGACCTCATCAGACTCATACTTTCGCACACTTCACATACTCCTTGAACAGATCCTGGGTTTTTTCTGGTTTGGATCACGTAGTAATGTGGGACCACACTGAAACAATCAGTTAAACCTGGTCTTGATAAATATTTTAGAGGATAACGCATGTTAGGTCTGGGATTGGTCTGGGATTTGACCTCATCAGACTCATACTTTCGCGTGTTTCACATACTTGTTGAACAGATCCTGGGTTTTTTCTGGTTTGGATCACGTAGTAGTGTGGTACCACGCTGAAACAGTCCATTAAACCTGGTTTGGATCAATATTTTAGAGGATAACGCATGTTAAGTCTGGGATTGGTCTGGGATTTGACCTCATCAGACTCATACTTTCGCACACTTCACATACTCGTTGAACAGATCCTGGGTTATTTTCTGGTTTGGATCACATAGTAATGTGGTACCACACTGAAACAGTCGATTAAACCAGGTTTCGATCAATATTTTAGAGGATAACGCATGTTAGGTCTAGGTTAGGTCTGGGATTTGCTCTCATCAGGCTCATTCTTTCGCATATTTCTCATACTTGATGGCTAGATCCTGGGCTTTTTCTGGATTGCATCACGTAGTAATGTAGTACCACACTGAAACAGTCGATTAAACCAGGTGTCGATCAATATTTTAGAGGATAACGCATGTTAGGTCTAGGTTAGGTATGGGATTTTCACTCATCAGACTCATACTTTCGCATTCTTCACATACTTGTTGAACGGATCATGGGCTTTTTCTGGATTGGATCACGTAGTAAAGTGGTACCACACTGAAACATTCAATGAAACCTGGTCTGGATAAATATTTTAGAGGATAACGCATCTTAGGTCTGGGTTAGGACTAAGATTTGCCCTCATCAGGCTCACAGTTTAGCGTTTTTCACATACTGGTTGAACAGATCCTGGGTTTTTTCTGGTTTGGATCACGAAGTAGTGTGGTACCACACTGAAACAGTCCATTAAACCTGGTTTCGCTCAATATTTTAGAGGATAACGCATGTAAGGTCTAGGTTAGGTCTGGGATTTGCTCCCATCAGGCTCATTCTTTCGCATATTTCTCATACTTGATGGCTAGATCCTGGGTTTTTTCTGGTTTGGATCACGTAGTAATGTGGTACCACACTGAAACAGTCGATTAAACCTGGTTTCGATCAATATTTAAGAGGATAACGCATGTTAAGTCTGGGATTGGTCTGGGATTTGACCTCATCAGACTCATACTTTCGCACACTTCACATACTTGTTGAACTGATCCTGGGTTTTTTCTGGTTTGGATCACGTAGTAATGTGGTACCGCACTGAAACAGTCGATTAAACCTGGTTTCGATCAATATTTTAGAGGATAACGCAAGTTAGGTCTGGGATAGGTCTGGGATTTGACCTCATCAGACTCATACTTTCGCACACTTCACGTACTCCTTGAACAGGTCCTGGGTTATTTTATGGTTGGGATCACATAGTAATGTGGTACCACACTGAAACAGTCGATTAAACCTGGTTTCGATCAATATTTTTGAGGATAACCCAAGTTAGGTCTGGGATAGGTCTGGGATTTTCACTCATCAGACTCATACTTTCGCACACTTCACATACTCCTTGAACAGATCCTGGGTTATTTTCTGATTTGGATCTCGTAGTAATGTGGTACCACACTGAAACATTCAATGAAACCTGGTCTGGATAAATATTTTAGAGGATAACGCATCTTAGGTCTGGGTTAGGTCTAAGATTTGCCCTCATCAGGCTCACAGTTTAGCGTTTTTCACACACTTGTTGAACAGATCCTGGGTTTTTTCTGGTTTGGATCACGAAGTAGTGTGGTACCACACTGAAACAGTCCATTAAACCTGGTTTCGCTCAATATTTTAGAGGATAACGCATGTTAGGTCTAGGTTAGGTCTGGGATTTGCTCTCATCAGGCTCATTCTTTCGCATATTTCTCATACTTGATGGCTAGATCCTGGGCTTTTTCTGGATTGCATGACGTAGTAATGTAGTACCACACTGAAGCAGTCAATGAAACCTGGTTTCCATCAATATTTTAGAGGATAACGCAAATTAAGTCTGGGAATGGTCTGGGATTTGACCTCATCAGACTCATACTTTCGCATTCTTCACATACTTGTTGAACGGATCCTGGGTTTTTTCTGGTTTGGATCACGTAGTAATGTGGTACCACACTGAAACATTCAATGAAACCTGGTCTGGATAAATATTTTAGAGGACAACGCAAGTGAGGTCTAGGTAAGGCCTGAGATTTTCACTGATCAGACTCATACTTTCGCACACTTCACATACTCCTTGAACAGATCCTGGTTTATTTTCTGGTTTGGATCACATAGTAATGTGGTACCACACTGAAACAGTCGATTAAACCAGGTTTCGATCAATATTTTAGAGGAGAACGCATGTTAGGTCTAGGTTAGGCCTGGGATTTTAACTCATCAGACTCATACTTTCGCATTCTTCACATACTTGTTGAACTGATCCCGGGTTTTTTCTGGTTTGGATCACGTAGTAATGTGGTACCGCACTGAAACAGTCGATTAAACCTGGTTTCGATCAATATTTTAGAGGATAACGCAAGTTAGGTCTGGGATAGGTCTGGGATTTGACCTCATCAGACTCATACTTTCGCACAATTCACGTACTCCTTGAACAGGTCCTGGGTTATTTTCTGGTTGGGATCACATAGTAATGTGGTACCACACTGAAACAGTCGAATAACCTGGTTTCGATCAATATTTTTGAGGATAACCCAAGTTAGGTCTGGGATAGGTCTGGGATTTTCACTCATCAGACTCATACTTTCGCACACTTCACATACTCCTTGAACAGATCCTGGGTTATTTTCTGGTTTGGATCTCGTAGTAATGTGGTACCACACTGAAACAATCAATGAAACCTGGTCTGGATAAATATTTTAGAGGATAACGCATCTTAGGTCTGGGTTAGGTCTAAGATTTGCCCTCATCAGGCTCACAGTTTAGCGTTTTTCACACACTTGTTGAACAGATCCTGGGTTTTTTCTGGTTTGGATCACGAAGTAGTGTGGTACCACACTGAAACAGTCCATTAAACCTGGTTTCGCTCAATATTTTAGAGGATAACGCATGTTAGGTCTAGGTTAGGTCTGGGATTTGCTCTCATCAGGCTCATTCTTTCGCATATTTCTCATACTTGATGGCTAGATCCACGGCTTTTTCTGGATTGCATGACGTAGTAATGTAGTACCACACTGAAGCAGTCAATGAAACCTGGTTTCCATCAATATTTTAGAGGATAACGCAAGTTAAGTCAGGGAATGGTCTGGGATTTGACCTCATCAGACTCATACTTTCGCATTCTTCACATACTTGTTGAACGGATCCTGGGTTTTTTCTGGTTTGGATCACGTAGTAATGTGGTACCACACTGAAACATTCAATGAAACCTGGTCTGGATAAATATTTTAGAGGACAACGCAAGTGAGGTCTAGGTAAGGCCTGAGATTTTCACTGATCAGACTCATACTTTCGCATTCTTCACATACTTGTTGAACGGATCCTGGGTTTTTTCTAGTTTGGATCACGTAGTAATGTGGTACCACACTGAAACATTCAATTAAACCTGGTCGTGATAAATATTTTAGAGGATAACGCAAGTTAGGTCTGGGATAGGTCTAGGATTTGCCCTCATCAGGCTCTTACTTTCGCATATTTCTCATACTTCATGGCTAAATCCTGGGCTATTTCTGGATTGGATCACGTAGTAATGTGGGACCGCACTGAAACAGTCAATTAAACCTGGTTTCGATCAATATTTTAGAGAATAATTCATGTTAGGTCTAGGTTAGGTCTGGGATTTGCCCTCATCAGGCTCATTCTTTCGCATATTTCTCATACTTGATGGGTAGATCCTGGGCTTTTTCCGGATTGCATCACGTAGTAATGTGGGACCACACTGAAACAGTCAATGAAACCTGGTTTCCATCAATATTTTAGAGGACAACGCAAGTTAGGTCTAGGTAAGGCCTGAGATTTTCACTGATCAGACTCATACCTTCGCATTCTTCACATACTTGCTGAACGGATCCTAGGTTTTTTCTAGTTTGGATCACGTAGTAATGTGGTACCACACTCAAACATTCAATTAAACCTGGTCTTGATAACTATTTTAGAGGATAACGCAAGTTAGGTCTGGGATAGGTCTAGGATTTGCCCTCATCAGGCTCTTACTTTCGCATTCTTCACATACTTGTTGAACGGATCATGGGTTTTTTCTGGTTTGGATCACGTAGTAATGTGGGACCACACTGAGACAGTCAATTAAACCTGGTTTCGATCAATATTTTAGAGAATAATTCATGTTAGGTCTAGGTCCGGTCTGGGATTTGCTCTCATCAGGCTCATTCTTTCGCATATTTCTCATACTTCATGGCTAGATCCTGGGCTATTTCTGGATTGGATCACGTAGTAAAGTGGTACCACACTGAAAGATTCAATGAAACCTGGTCTGGATAAATATTTTAGAGGTTAACGCATCTTAGGTCTGGGTTAGGTCTAAGATTTGCCCTCATCAGGCTCACAGTTTAGCGTTCTTCACATACTTGTTGAACAGATCCTGGGCTATTTCTGGTTTGGATCACGAAGTAGTGTGGTACCACACTGAAACAGTCCATTAAACCTGGTTTTGATCAATATTTTAGAGAATAATTCATGTTAGGTCTAGGTTAGGTCAGGGATTTGCTCTCATCAGGCTCATTCTTTCGCATATTTCTCATACTTGATGGCTAGATCCTGGGCTTTTTCTGGATTGCATCACGTAGTAATGAAGTACAACACTGAAACAGTCAATTAAACCTGGTTTCGATCAATATTTTAGAGAATAATTCATGTTAGGTCTAGGTTAGGTCTGGGATTTGCTCTCATCAGGCTCATTCTTTCGCATATTTCTCATACTTGATGGCTAGATCCTGGGCTTTTTCTGGATTGCATCACGTAGTAATGAAGTACAACACTGAAACAGTCAATTAAACCTGGTTTCGATCAATATTTTAGAGAATAATTCATGTTAGGTCTAGGTTAGGTCTGGGATTTGCTCTCATCAGGTTCATTCTTTCGCATATTTCTCATACTTGATGGCTAGATCCTGGGCTTTTTCTGGATTGCATCACGTAGTAATGAAGTACAACACTGAAGCAGTCAATTAAACCTGGTTTCCATCAATATTCTAGAGGACAACGCATGTTAGGTCTAGGTTAGGCCTGGGATTAGCCCTCATCAGGGTCATACTGTCGCAGTTTTAACATACTTGTTGAACGGATCATGGGCTTTTTCTGGATTGCATCACGTAGCAATGTGGGACCACACTGAAACATTCAATTAAACCTGGTCTTGATAAATATTTTAGAGGATAACGCATGTTAGGTTTGGGTTAGGTCTAGGATTTGCCCTCATCAGGCTCATACTTTCGCATATTTCTCATACTTCATGGCTAGATCCTGGGCTTTTTCTGCATTGCATCACGTAGTAAAGTGGTACCACACTGAAACATTCAATGAAACCTGGTCTGGATAAATATTTTAAAGGTTAACGCATCTTAGGTCTGGGTTAGGTCTACGATTTGCCCTCATCAGGCTCACAGTTTAGCGTTTTTCACATACTTGTTGAACAGATCCTGGGTTTTTTCTGGTTTGGATAACGAAGTAATGTGGTACCACACTGAAACGGTCAATTAAACCTGGTTTTGATCAATATTTTAGAGGATAAAGCAAGTTAGGTCTGGGATAGGTCTGGGATTTGACCTCATCAGACTCATACTTTCGCACACTTCACATACTCCTTGAACAGATCCTGGGTTATTTTCTGGTTTGGATCACATAGTAATGTTGTACCACACTGAAACAGTCGATTAAACCAGGTTTCGATCAATATTTTAGAGGAGAACGCATGTTAGGTCTAGGTTAGGCCTGGGATTTTCACTCATCAGACTCATACTTTCGCATTCTTCACATACTTGTTGAACTGATCCTGGGTTTCTTCTGGTTTGGATCACGTAGTAATGTGGTACCGCACTGAAACAGTCGATTAAACCTGGTTTCGATCAATATTTTAGAGGATAACGCAAGTTAGGTCTGGGATAGGTCTGGGATTTGACCTCATCAGACTCATACTTTCGCACACTTCACATACTCCTTGAACAGGTCCTGGGTTATTTTCTGGTTGGGATCACATAGTAATGTGGTACCACACTGAAACAGTCGATTAAACCTGGTTTCGATCAATATTTTTGAGGATAACCCAAGTTAGGTCTGGGATAAGTCTGGGATTTTCACTCATCAGACTCATACTTTCGCACACTTCACATACTCCTTGAACAGATCCTGGGTTATTTTCTGGTTTGGATCACGTAGTAATGTGGTACCACACTGAAACATTCAATGAAACCTGGTCTGGATAAATATTTTAGAGGATAACGCATCTTAGGTCTGGGTTAGGTCTAAGATTTGCCCTCATCAGGCTCACAGTTTAGCGTTTTTCACACACTTGTTGAACAGATCCTGGGTTTTTTCTGGTTTGGATCACGAAGTAGTGTGGTACCACACTGAAACAGTCCATTAAACCTGGTTTCGCTCAATATTTTAGAGGATAACGCATGTTAGGTCTAGGTTAGGTCTGGGATTTGCTCTCATGAGGCTCATTCTTTCGCATATTTCTCATACTCCTTGAACAGGTCCTTGGTTATTTTCTGGTTGGGATCACATAGTAATGTGGTACCACACTGAAACAGTCGATTAAACCTGGTTTCCATCAATATTTTAGAGGACAACGCAAGTGAGGTCTAGGTAAGGCCTGAGATTTTCACTGATCAGACTCATACTTTCGCATTCTTCGCATACTTGTTGAACGGATCCTGGGTTTTTTCTAGTTTGGATCACGTAGTAATGTGGTACCACACTGAAACATTCAATTAAACCTGGTCTTGATAAATATTTTAGAGGATAACGCAAGTTAGGTCTGGGATAGGTCTAGGATTTGCCCTCATCAGGCTCTTACTTTCGCATATTCCTCATACTTCATGGCTAGATCCTGGGCTATTACTGGATTGGATCACGTAGTAAAGTAGTACCACACTGAAACATTCAATGAAACCTGGTCTGGATAAATATTTTAGAGGTTAACGCATCTTAGGTCTGGGTTAGGTCTAAGATTTGCCCTCATCAGGCTCACAGTTTAGCGTTCTTCACATACTTGTTGAACAGATCCTGGGTTTTTTCTGGTTTGGATCACATAGTAATGTGGTACCACACTGAAACAGTCGATTAAACCAGGTTTCGATCAATATTTTTGAGGATAACGCATGTTAGGTTTAGGTAAGGTCTGGGATTTTCACTCATCAGACTCATACTTTCGCATTCTTCACATACTTGTTGAACGGATCCTGGGTTTTTTCTGGTTTGGATCACGTAGTAATGTGGGACCGCACTGAAACAGTCAATTAAACCTGGTTTCGATCAATATTTTAGAGAATAATTCATGTGAGGTCTAGGTTAGGTCTGGGATTTGCCCTCATCAGGCTCATTCTTTCGCATACTTCTCAAACCTGATGGCTAGATCCTGGGCTTTTTCTGGATTGCATCACGTAGTAATGAAGTACAACACTGAAACAGTCAATTAAACCTGGTTTCCATCAATATCTTACGGGACAACGCAAGTTAGGTCTGGGATAGGTCTTGGATTTGCCCTCATCAGGCTCATACTTTCGCGTTTTTCACATACTGGTTTAACAGATCCTGGGTTATTTTCTGGTTTGGATCACATAGTAATGTGGTACCACACTGAAACAGACGATTAAACCAGGTTTCGATCAATATTTTTGAGGATAACGCATGTTAGGTCTAGGTTAGGCCTGGGATTTTCACTCATCAGACTCATACTTTCGCATTCTTCACATACTTGTTGAACGGATCCTGGGTTTTTTCTGGTTTTGATCACGCAGTAATGAGGTACCACAATGAAACATTCAATTAAACCTGGTCTTGATAAAAATTTTACAGAATAACGCATGTTTGGTCTGGGTTAGGTCTAGGATTTGCCCTCATCAGGCTCATACTTTCGCATATTTCTCATACTTCATGGCTAGATCCTGGGCTTTTTCTGGATTGCATCACGTAGTAATGAAGTACAACACTGAAACAGTCAATTAAAACTGGTTTCGATCAATATTTTAGAGATTAATTCATGTTAGGTCTAGGTTAGGTCTGGGATTTGCTCTCATCAGCCTCATTCTTTCGCATATTTCTCATACTTGATGGCTAGATCCTGGGGTTTTTCTAGATTGCATCACGCAGTAATGTAGTACCACACTGAAACAGTCAATGAAACCAGGTTTCCATCAATATTTTAGAAGACAGCGCAAGTTAGGTCTAGGTATGGCCTGAGATTTTCACTGATCAGACTCATACTTTCGCGTTCTTCACATACTTGTTGAACGGATCCTGGGTTTTTTCTGGTTTGGTTCACGTAGTAATGTGGTACCACACTGAAACATTCAATTACACCTGGTCTTGATAAATATTTTTGAGGGTAACGCATGTTAGGTCTAGGTTAGGTCTAGGATTTGCACTCATCAGGCTCATCCTTTCGCATATTTCTCATACTTCATGGCTAGATCCTGGGCTGTTTCTGGATTGTATCACGTAGTAATGTGGTACCACACTGAAACAGTCCATTAAACCTGGTTTCGCTCAATATTTTAGTGGATAACGCAAGTTAGGTCTGGGATAGGTCTGGGATTCGCCCTAATCAGGGTCATACGTTCGCGTTTTTCACGTACTCGTTGAACAGATCCTGGGTTATTTTCTGGTTTGGATCACATAGTAATGTGGTACCAC
The DNA here is from genome assembly GCF_051014445.1 of Colletes latitarsis. Lineage (NCBI taxonomy): Eukaryota > Metazoa > Arthropoda > Insecta > Hymenoptera > Colletidae > Colletes > Colletes latitarsis. The sequence goes on along the minus strand of NC_135136.1, from coordinate 4,415,843 downwards.
TCTGAAACAGTCGATTAAACCAGGTTTCGATCAATATTTTTGAGGATAACGAATGTTAGGTCTGGGTTAGGCCTGGGATTTTCACTCATCAGACTCATACTTTCGCATTCTTCACGTACTTGTTGAACGGATCCTGGGTTTTTTCTGGTTTGGCTCACGTAGCAATGTGGGACCACACTGAAACAGTCAATTAAACCTTGTTTCGATCAATATTTTAGAGAATAATTCATGTTAGGTCTAGGTTAGGTCTGGGATTTGCTCTCATCGGGCTCATTCTTTCGCATATTTCTCATACATGTAGAACAGATCCTGGGTTTTTTCTGTTTTGGATAACGTAGTAATGTGGGACCACAGTGAAACAATCAATTAAACCTGGTCTTGATAAATATTTTAGAGGATGACGCATGCTAGGTCTGGGTTAGGTCTAGGATTTGCCCTTATCAGGCTCATACTTTCGCATATTGCTCATACTTCATGGCTTGATCCTGGGCTGTTTCTGGATTGTATCACGTAGTAATGTGGCACCACGCTGAAACAGTCAATTAAACCTGATTTCGATCAATATTTTAGAGGATAACGCAAGTTAGGTCTGGGATAGGTCTAGGATTTGCCCTCATCAGGCTCTTACTTTCGCATATTTCTCATACTTCATGGCTAGATCCTGGGCTATTTCTGGATTGGATCACGTAGTAAAGTGGTACCACACTGAAACATTCAATGAAACCTGGTCTGGATAAATATTTTAGAGGATAACGCATGTTACGTCAAGGTTAGGTCTAAGATTTGCCCTCATCAGGCTCACAGTTTCGAATTTTTCACATACTTTTTGAACAGATCCTGGGTTTTTTCTGGTTCGGATCACGTAGTACTGTGGTACCATACTGAAACTGTCCATTAAACCTGGTTTCGCTCAGCATTTTAGAGGATAACGCATGTTAGGTCTAGGTTAGGTCTGGGATTTGCTGTCATCAGGCTCATTCTTTCGCATATTTCTCATATTTGATGGCTAGATCCTGGGCTTTTTCTAGATTGCATCACGTAGTAATGTAGTACCACACTGAAACAGTCAATGAAACCAGGTTTCCATCAATATTTTAGAAGACAACGCAAGTTAGGTCTAGGTAAGGCCTGAGATTTTCACTGATCAGACTCATACTTTCGCATTCTTCACATACCTGTTGTACGGATCCTCGGTTTTTTCTGGTTTGGATCACGTAGTAATGTGGTACCACACTGAAACAGTCAATTAAACCTGGTCTTGATAAATATTTTAGAGGATAACGCATGTTAGGTTTGGGTTAGGTCTAGGATTTGCACTCATCAGGCTCATCCTTTCGCATATTTCTCATACTTCATGGCTAGATCCTGGGCTGTTTATGGATTGTATCACGTAGTAATGTGGTACCACACTGAAACAGTCCATTAAACCTGGTTTCGCTCAATATTTTAGAGGATAACGCAAGTTAGGTCTGGGATAGGTCTGGGATTCGCCCTAATCAGGCTCATACATTCGCGTTTTTCACGTACTTGTTGAACTGATCCTGGGTTTTTTCTGGTTTGGATCACGTAGTAATGTGGTACCACACTGAAACAGTCGATTAAACCAGGTTTCGATCAATATTTTTGAGGATAACGCATGTTAGGTCTAGGTTAGGCCTGGGATTTTCACTCATCAGACTCATACTTTCGCATTCTTCACATACTTGTTGAACGGATCCTGGGTTTTTTCTGGTTTGGATCACGTAGCAATGTGGGACCACACTGAAACAGTCAATTAAACCTGGTTTCGATCAGTATTTTAGAGAATAATTCATGTTAGGTCTAGGTTAGGTCTGGGATTTGCTCTTATCAGGCTCATTCTTTCGCATATTTCTCATACTTGATGGCTAGTTCCTGGGCTTTTTCTGGATTGCACAACGTAGTAATGAAGTACAACACTGAAACAGTCAAGTAAACCTGGTTTCCATCAATATTTTAGAGGACAACGCATATTAGGTCTAGGTTAGGCCTGGGATTTGCCCTCATCAGGGTCATACTTTCGCAGTTTTAACTTACATGTTGGCCTGACCGATGGTTTTTTCTGCTTTGGATCACGTAGTAAAGTGGTGCCACACTGATACAGTCCATTAAACCTGGTTTCCATCAATATTTTAGAGGACAACGCATGTTAGGTCTAGGTTAGGCCTGGGATTTGCCCTCATCAGGGTCATACTGTCGCAGTTTTAACATACTTGTTGAACGGATCCTGGGTTTTTTCTGGTTTGGTTCACGTAGTAATGTGGTACCACACTGAAACATTCAATTAAACCTGGTCTTGATAAATATTTTAGAGGATAACGCATGTTAGGATTGGGTTAGGTCTAGGATTTGCCCTCATCAGGCTCATACTTTCGCATATTTCTCATACTTCATGGCTAGATCCTGGGTTTTTTCTGGTTTGGATCAGGTAGTAATATGGGACCAGACTGAAACAGTCAATTAAACCTGGTTTCGATCAATATTTTAGAGAATAATTCATGTCAGGTCTAGGTTAGGTCTGGGATTTACTCTCATCAGGCTCATTCTTTCGCATATTACTCATACTTGATGGCTAGATCCTGGGCTTTTTCTGGATTGGATCACGTAGTACTGTGGTACCACACTGAAACATTCAATTAAACCTGGTCTTGATAAATATTTTAGAGGATAACGCATGTTAGGTCTAGGTTAGGCCTGGAATTTGCCCCCATCAGGATCATACTGTCGCACATTTCTCATACTTCATGGCTGGATCCTGGGCTGTTTCTGGATTGTATCAAGTAGTAATGTGATACCACGCTGAAACTGTCGATTAAACCTGGTTTCGATCAATATTTTAGAGGACAACGCAAGTGAGGTCTAGGTAAGGCCTGAGATTTTCACTGATCAGACTCATACTTTCGCATTCTTCACATACTTGTTGAACGGATCCTGGGTTTTTTCTAGTTTGGATCACGTAGTAATGTGGTACCACACTGAAACATTCAATTAAACCTGGTCTTGATAAATATTTTAGAGGATAACGCAAGTTAGGTCTGGGATAGGTCTAGGATTTGCCCTCATCAGGCTCTTACTTTCGCATATTTCTCATACTTCATGGCTAGATCCTGGGCTATTACTGGATTGGATCACGTAGTAAAGTAGTACCACACTGAAACATTCAATGAAACCTGGTCTGGATAAATATTTTAGAGGTTAACGCATCTTAGGTCTGGGTTAGGTCTAAGATTTGCCCTCATCAGGCTCACAGTTTAGCGTTCTTCACATACTTGTTGAACAGATCCTGGGTTTTTTCTGGTTTGGATCACATAGTAATGTGGTACCACACTGAAACAGTCGATTAAACCAGGTTTCGATCAATATTTTTGAGGATAACGCATGTTAGGTTTAGGTAAGGTCTGGGATTTTCACTCATCAGACTCATACTTTCGCATTCTTCACATACTTGTTGAACGGATCCTGAGTTTTTTCTGGTTTGGATCACGTAGTAATGTGGGACCGCACTGAAACAGTCAATTAAACATGGTTTCGATCAATATTTTAGAGAATAATTCATGTTAGGTCTAGGTTAGGTCTGGGATTTGCCCTCATCAGGCTCATTCTTTCGCATACTTCTCAAACCTGATGGCTAGATCCTGGGCTTTTTCTGGATTGCATCACGTAGTAATGAAGTACAACACTGAAACAGTCAATTAAACCTGGTTTCCATCAATATCTTACGGGACAACGCAAGTTAGGTCTGGGATAGGTCTTGGATTTGCCCTCATCAGGCTCATACTTTCGCGTTTTTCACATACTGGTTTAACAGATCCTGGGTTATTTTCTGGTTTGGATCACATAGTAATGTGGTACCACACTGAAACAGACGATTAAACCAGGTTTCGATCAATATTTTTGAGGATAACGCATGTTAGGTCTAGGTTAGGCCTGGGATTTTCACTCATCAGACTCATACTTTCGCATTCTTCACATACTTGTTGAACGGATCCTGGGTTTTTTCTGGTTTTGATCACGCAGTAATGAGGTACCACAATGAAACATTCAATTAAACCTGGTCTTGATAAAAATTTTACAGAATAACGCATGTTTGGTCTGGGTTAGGTCTAGGATTTGCCCTCATCAGGCTCATACTTTCGCATATTTCTCATACTTCATGGCTAGATCCTGGGCTTTTTCTGGATTGCATCACGTAGTAATGAAGTACAACACTGAAACAGTCAATTAAAACTGGTTTCGATCAATATTTTAGAGAATAATTCATGTTAGGTCTAGGTTAGGTCTGGGATTTGCTCTCATCAGCCTCATTCTTTCGCATATTTCTCATACTTGATGGCTAGATCCTGGGCTTTTTCTAGATTGCATCACGCAGTAATGTAGTACCACACTGAAACAGTCAATGAAACCAGGTTTCCATCAATATTTTAGAAGACAACGCAAGTTAGGTCTAGGTATGGCCTGAGATTTTCACTGATCAGACTCATACTTTCGCGTTCTTCACATACTTGTTGAACGGATCCTGGGTTTTTTCTGGTTTGGTTCACGTAGTAATGTGGTACCACACTGAAACATTCAATTACACCTGGTCTTGATAAATATTTTTGAGGGTAACGCATGTTAGGTCTAGGTTAGGTCTAGGATTTGCACTCATCAGGCTCATCCTTTCGCATATTTCTCATACTTCATGGCTAGATCCTGGGCTGTTTCTGGATTGTATCACGTAGTAATGTGGTACCACACTGAAACAGTCCATTAAACCTGGTTTCGCTCAATATTTTAGTGGATAACGCAAGTTAGGTCTGGGATAGGTCTGGGATTCGCCCTAATCAGGGTCATACGTTCGCGTTTTTCACGTACTTGTTGAACTGATCCTGGGTTTTTTCTGGTTTGGATCACGTACTAATGTGGTACTACACTGAAACAGTCGATTAAACCTCGTTTCGATCATTATTTTAGAGGATAACGCAAGTTAGGTCTGGGATAGGTCTGGGATTTGACCTCATCAGACTCATACCTTCGCACCCTTCACATACTCGTTGAACAGATCCTGGGTTATTTTCTGGTTTGGATCACATAGTAATGTGGTACCACTCTGAAACAGTCGATTAAACCAGGTTTCGATCAATATCTTTGAGGATAACGAATGTTAGGTCTGGGTTAGGCCTGGGATTTTCACTCATCAGACTCATACTTTCGCATTCTTCACGTACTTGTTGAACGGATCCTGGGTTTTTTCTGGTTTGGCTCACGTAGCAATGTGGGACCACACTGAAACAGTCAATTAAACCTTGTTTCGATCAATATTTTAGAGAATAATTCATGTTAGGTCTAGGTTAGGTCTGGGATTTGCTCTCATCGGGCTCATTCTTTCGCATATTTCTCATACATGTAGAACAGATCCTGGGTTTTTTCTGTTTTGGATAACGTAGTAATGTGGGACCACAGTGAAACAATCAATTAAACATGGTCTTGATAAATATTTTAGAGGATGACGCATGCTAGGTCTGGGTTAGGTCTAGGATTTGCCCTTATCAGGCTCATACTTTCGCATATTTCTCATATTTGATGGCTAGATCCTGGGCTTTTTCTAGATTGCATCACGTAGTAATGTAGTACCACACTGAAACAGTCAATGAAACCAGGTTTCCATCAATATTTTTGAGGATAACGCATGTTAGGTCTAGGTTAGGCCTGGGATTTTCACTCATCAGACTCATACTTTCGCATTCTTCACATACTTGTTGAACGGATCCTGGGTTTTTTCTGGTTTGGATCACGTAGTAATGTGGGACCACACTGAAACAGTCAATTAAACCTGGTTTCGATCAATATTTTAGAGAATAATTCATGTTAGGTCTAGGTTAGGTCTGGGATTTACTCTTATCAGGCTCATTCTTTCGCATATTTCTCATACTTGATGGCTAGATCCTGGGCTTTTTCTGGATTGCACAACGTAGTAATGAAGTACAACACTGAAACAGTCAAGTAAACCTGGTTTCCATCAATATTTTAGAGGACAACGCATATTAGGTCTAGGTTAGGCCTGGGATTTGCCCTCATCAGGGTCATACTTTCGCAGTTTTAACTTACATGTTGGCCTGACCGATGGTTTTTTCTGCTTTGGATCACGTAGTAAAGTGGTGCCACACTGATACAGTCCATTAAACCTGGTTTCCATCAATATTTTAGAGGACAACGCATGTTAGGTCTAGGTTAGGCCTGGGTTTTGCTCTCATCAGGGTCATACTGTCGCAGTTTTAACATACTTGTTGAACGGATCCTGGGTTTTTTCTGGTTTGGTTCACGTAGTAATGTGGTACCACACTGAAACATTCAATTAAACCTGGTCTTGATAAATATTTTAGAGGATAACGCATGTTAGGATTGGGTTAGGTCTAGGATTTGCCCTCATCAGGCTCATACTTTCGCATATTTCCCATACTTCATGGCTAGATCCTGGGTTTTTTCTGGTTTGGATCAGGTAGTAATATGGGACCAGACTGAAACAGTCAATTAAACCTGGTTTCGATCAATATTTTAGAGAATAATTCATGTCAGGTCTAGGTTAGGTCTGGGATTTACTCTCATCAGGCTCATTCTTTCGCATATTACTCATACTTGATGGCTAGATCCTGGGCTTTTTCTGGATTGGATCACGTAGTAATGTGGTACCACACTGAAACATTCAATTAAACCTGGTCTTGATAAATATTTTAGAGGATAACGCATGTTAGGTCTAGGTTAGGCCTGGAATTTGCCCCCATCAGGATCATACTGTCGCATATTTCTCATACTTCATGGCTAGATCCTGGGCTGTTTCTGGATTGTATCAAGTAGTAATGTGATACCACGCTGAAACTGTCGATTAAACCTGGTTTCGATCAATATTTTAGAGGATAACCAAAGTTAAGTCTGGGATAGGTCTGCGATTTGACCTCATCAGACTCATACTTTCGCGTTTTCCACATACTTGTTGAACAGATCCTGGGTTTTTTCTGGTTTGGATCACGTAGTAGTGTGGTACCACACTGATACAGTCCATTAAACTAGGTTGCGATCGATATTTTAGAGGATAGCGCATGTTAGGTCTGGGTTAGGTCTGGGATCTGCCCTCATCAGGCTCATACTTTCGCATATTTCTCATACTTCATGGCTACATCCTGGGCAATTTCTGGATTGGATCACGTAGTAAAGTGGTACCACACTGAAACATTCAATGAAACCTGGTCTGGAGAAATATTTTAGAGGATAACTCATCTTTGGTCTGGGTTAGGTCTAAGATTTGCCCTCATCAGGCTCACAGTTTCGCGTTTTTCACATACTTGTTGAACGGATCCTGGGTTTTTTCTGGTTTGGATCACGTTGTAATGAAGTACAACACTGAAACAGTCAACTAAACCTGGATTCCATCAATATTTTAGAGGATAACGCATGTTAGGTCTGGGATAGGTCTGGGATTTGCCCTCATCAGGCTCATACTTTCGCACACATCACATACTCGTTGAACAGATCCTGCGTTATTTTCTGGTTTGGATCACATAGTAATGTGGTACCCCACTGAAACATTCAATTAAACCTGGTCTTGATAAATATTTTAGAGGATGACGCATGTTAGGTCTGGGTTAGGTCTAGGATTTGCCCTCATCAGGCTCATACTTTCGCATATTTCTCATACTTCAAGCCTAGATCCTGGGCTATTTCTGAATTGGATCACGTAGTAAAGTGGTACCACACTGAAACATTCAATGAAACCTGGTCTGGATAAATATTTTAGAGGACAACGCATCTTAGGTCTGGGATAGGTCGAAGATTTGCCCTGATCAGGCTCACAGTTTCGCGTTTTTCATATACTTGTTGAACAGATCCTGGGTTTTTTCTGGTTTGGATCACGAAGTAGTGTGGTACCACACTGAAACCGTCCATTAAACCTGGTTTCGCTCAATATCTTAGAGGATAACACATGTTAGGTCTAGGTTAGGTCTGGGATTTGCTCTCATCAGGCTCATTCTTTCGCATATGTCTCATACTTGATGGCTAGATCCTGGGCTTTTTCTGGATTGCATCACGTAGTATCGTAGTACCACACTGAAACAGTGAATTAAACCTGGTTTCGCTCAATATTTTAGAGGATAACGCATGTTAGGTCTAGGTCAGGCCTGGTTTTTTCACTCATCAGACTCATACTTTCACAATCTTCACATACTTGTTGAACGGATCCTGGGTTTTTTCTGGTTTGGATCACGTAGTAATGTGGGCCCACACTGAAACAATCAATTAAACCTGGTCTTGATAAATATTTTAGAGGATAACGCAAGTTAGGTCTGGGATAGGTCTGGGATTTGCCCTCATCAGACTCATACTTTCGCACACTTCACATACTCGTTGAACAGATCCTGGGTTATTTTCTGGTTTGGATCACATAGTAATGTGGTACCACACTGAAACAGTCGATTAAACCAGGTTTCGATCAATATGTTTGAGGATAACGCATGTTAGGTCTAGGTTAGGCCTGGGATTTTCACTCATCAGACTCATACTTTCGCATTCTTCACATACTTGTTGAACGGATCCTGTGTTTTTTCTGGTTTGGATCACGTAGTAATGTGGGTCCACACTGGAACAATCAATTAAACCTGGTCTTGATAAATATTTTAGGGGATAACGCATGTTAGGTCTGGGATAGGTCTGGGATTTGCCCTCATCAGACTCATACTTTCGCACACTTCACATACTCGTTGAACAGATCCTGGGTTATTTTCTGGTTTGGATCACATAGTAATGTGGTACCACACTGAAACAGTCGATTAAACCAGGTTTCGATCAATATTTTTGAGGATAACGCATGTTAGGTCTAGGTTAGGCCTGGGATTTGCCCTCATCAGGCTCATACTTTCGCGTTTTTCACATACTTGTTGAACAGATCCTGGGTTTTTTCTGGTTTGGATCACGTAGTAATGTGGTACCACACTGAAACAGTCGATTAAACCTGGTTTTGTTCAATATTTTAGAGGATAACGCATAGTTAGGTTTGGGTTAGGTCTAGGATTTGCCCTCAGCAGGCTCATACTTTCGTGTTTTTCACATACTTGTTGAACAGATCCTGGGTTTTCTCTGGTTTGGATCACGTAGTAGTGCGGTACCACACTGAAACAGTCCATTAAACCTGGTTTGGATCAATATTTTTGAGGATAACGCATGTTACGTCTAGGTTAGGCCTGGGATTTTCACTCATCAGACTCATACTTTCGCACACTTCACATACTCGTTGAACAGATCCTGGGTTATTTTCTGGTTTGGATCACATAGTAATGTGGTACCACACTGAAAAAGTCGATTAAACCTGGTTTCGATCAATATTTTAGAGAATAATTCATGTTAGGTCTAGGTTAGGTCTGGGATTTTCACTCATCAGACTCATGCTTTCGCATTCTTGTCATACTTGTTGAACTGATCCTGGGTTTTTTCTGGTTTGGATCACGTAGTAATGTGGTACCACACTGAATCAGTCGATTAAACCTGGTTTCGATCAATATTTTAGAGGATAACGCAAGTTAACTCTGGGATTGGTCTGGGATTTGACCTCATCAGACTCATACTTTCGCACACTTCACATACTCGTTGAACAGATCCTGGGTTACTTTCTGGTTTGAATCACACAGTAATGTGGTACCACACTGAAACAGTCGATTAAACCAGGTTTCGATCAATATTTTTGAGGATAACGCATGTTAGGTCTAGGTTAGGCCTGGGATTTTCACTCATCAGACTCATACTTTCGCATTCTTCACATACTTGTAGAACGGATCCTGGGTTTTTTCTGGTTTGGATCACGTAGTAATGTGGGACCACACTGAAACAGTCAATTAAACCTGGTCTTGAAAAATATTTTAGAGGATAACGCATGTTAGGTCTGGATCAGGTCTAGAATTTGCCCTCATCATGCTCATACTTTCGCATCTTTCTCATACATCATGGCTAGATCCTGGGCTATTTCTGGATTGTATCACGTAGTAATGTGGTACCACGCTGAAACAGTCGATTAAACCTGGTTCCGATCAATATTTTAGAGGATAACGTAAGTTAAGTCTGGGATTGGTCTGGGATTTGTCCTCATCAGACTCATACTTTCGCACACTTCACATACTTGTTGAACAGATCCTGGGTTTTTTCTGGTTTGGATCCCGTAGTAGTGTGGTACTACACTGAAACAGTCCATTAAACCTGGTTTCGCTCAATATTTTAGAGGATAACGCATGTTAGGTCTAGGTCAGGCCTGGGATTTTCACTCATCAGACTCATACTTTCGCATTCTTCACATACTTGTTGAACGGATCCTGGGTTTCTTCTGGTTTGGATCACGTAGTAATGTGGTACCACACTGAAACAGACGATTAAACCTGGTTTCGATCAATATTTTAGAGGATAACGAAAGTTAAGTCTGGGATTGGTCTGGGATTTGACCTCATCAGGCTCATACTTTCGCGTTTTTCACATACTTGTTGAACAGATCCTGGGTTTTTTCTGGTTTGGATCCCGTAGTAGTGTGGTACCACACTGAAACAGTCCATCAAACCTGGTTTCGCTCAATATTTTAGAGGATAACGCATGTTAGGTCTAGGTTACGTCTGGGATTTGCTCTCATTAGGCTCATTCTTTCGCATATTTCTCATACTTGATGGCTAGATCATGTGCTTTTTCTGGATTGCATCACGTAGTACTGTAGTACCACACTGAAACAGTCAATGAAACCTGGTTTCCATCAATATTTTAGAGGACAACGCAAGTTAGGTCTAGGTAAGGCCTGAGATTTTCACTGATCAGACTCGTACTTTCGCCTTCCTCACATACTTGTTGAACGGATCCTGGGTTTTTTCTGGTTTGGAACACGTAGTAATGTGGTACCACACTGAAACATTCAATTAAACCTGGTCTTGATAAATATTTTAGAGGATAACGCATGTTAGGTCTGGGTTAGGTCTAGGATTTGCCCTCATCAGGCTCATACTTTCGCATATTTCTCATACTTCATGGCTAGATCCTGGGCTATTTCTGGATTGGATCACGTAGTAAAGTGGTACCACACTGAAACATTCAATGAAACCTGGTCTGGATAAAAATCTTAGAGGATAACGCATGTTAGGTCAAGGTTAGGTCTAAGATTTGCCCTTATCAGGCTCACAGTTTCGCGTTTTTCACATACTTGTCGAACTGATCCTGGGTTTTTTGTGGTTTGGATCACGTAGTAATGTGGTACCACACTGAAACATTCAATTAAACCTGGTCTTGATAAATATTTTAGAGGATAACGCATGTTAGGTCTGGGATAGGTCTGGGATTAGCCCTCATCAGACTCATACTTTCGCTTTCTTCACATACTTGTTGAACGGATCCTGGGCTTTTTCGGGATTGCATCACGTAGTAATGTAGTACCACACTGAAACAGTCAATGAAAACTGGTTTCCATCAATATTTTAGAGGACAACGCAAGTTAGGTCTAGGTAAGGCCTGAGATTTTCACTGATCAGACTCATACATTCGCATTCTTCACATACTTGTTGAACGGATCCTGTGTTTTTTCTGGTTTGGATCACGTAGTAATGTGGTACCACACTGAAACATTCAATTAAACCTGGTCTTGATAAATATTTTAGAGGATAACGCATGTTATGTCTGGGTTACGTCTAGGATTTGCCCTCATCAGGCTCATACTTTCGCATATTTCTCATACTTCATGGCTAGATCCTGGGCTGTTTCTGCATTGTATCACGTAGTAATGTGGTACCACGCTGAAACAGTCAATTAAACCTGGTTTCGATCAATATTTCAGAGGATAACGCAAGTTAGGTCTGGGATAGGTCTAGGATTTGCCCTCATCAGGCTCTTACTATCGCATATTTCTCATACTTCATGGCTAGATCCTGGGCTATTTCTGGATTGGATCACGTAGTAATGTGATACCACACTGAAACATTCAATGAAACCTGTTCTGGATAAATATTTTAGAGGATAAAGCATCTTAGGTCTGGGTTAGGTCTAAGATTTGCCCTCATCAGGCTCACAGTTTCGCGTTTTTCACATACTTGTTAAACAGATCCTGGGTTTTTTTCTGGCTTGGATCACGTAGTAATGTGGTTCCACACTGATACAGTCGATTAAACTTGGCTTCGATCAATATTTTAGAGGATAACGCAAGTTAGGTCTGGGATATGTCTGGGATTTGCTCTCATCAGGCTCATACTTTCGTACACTTCACATACTTGTTGAACGGATCCTGCGTTATTTTCTGGTTTGGATCACATAGTAATGTGGTACCACACTGAAACATTCAATTAAACCTGGTCTTCATAAATATTTTAGAGGATAACGCATGTTAGGTCTGGGTTAGGTCTAGGATTTGCCCTCATCAGGCTCATACTTTCGCATATTTCTCATACTTGATGGCTATATCCTGGGCATTTTCTGGATTGCAGACGTAGTAACGTAGTACCACACTGAAACAGTCAATGAAACCTGGTTTCCATCAATATTTTAGAGGACAACGCAAGTTAGGTCTAGGTAAGGCCTGAGATTTTCACTGATCAGACTCATACTTTCGCCTTCTTCACATACTTGTTGAACGGATCCTGGGTTTTTTCTGGTTTGGAACACGTAGTAATGTGGTACCACACTGAAACATTCAACTAAACCTGGTCTTGATAAATATTTTAGAGAATAACGCATGTTAGGTCTGGGTTAGGTCTAGGATTTGCCCTCATCAGGCTCAATCTTTCGCATATTTCTCATACTTCATGGCTAGATCCTGGGCTATTTCTGGATTGGATCACGTAGTAAAGTGGTACCACACTGAAACATTCAATGCAACCTGGTCTGGATAAAAATTTTAGAGGATAACGCATGTTAGGTCTGGGATAGGTCTGGGATTAGCCCTCATCAGACTCATACTTTCGCACACTTCACATACTCGTTGACGAGATCATGGGTTTTTTTCTAGTTTGGATCACGCAGTAATGTGGTACCACACTGAAACAGTCGACTAAACCTGGTTTCGATCAATATTTTTGAGGATAACGCATGTTATGTCTGGGATAGGTCTGGGATTAGCCCTCATCAGACTCATACTTTCGCTTTCTTCATACTTGTTGAACGGATCCTGGGCTTTTTCTGGATTGCATCACGTAGTAATGTAGTACCACACTGAAACAGTCAATGAAACCTGGTTTCCATCAATATTTTAGAGGACAACGCAAGTTAGGTCTAGGTAAGGCCTGAGATTTTCACTGATCAGACTCATACATTCGCATTCTTCACATACTTGTTGAACGGATCCTGGGTTTTTTCTGGTTTGGATCACGTAGTAATGTGGTACCACACTGAAACATTCAATTAAACCTGGTCTTGATAAATATTTTAGAGGATAACGCATGTTAGGTCTGGGTTAGGTCTAGGATTTGCCCTCATCAGGCTCATACTTTCGCATATTTCTCATACTTGATGGCTATATCCTGGGCATTTTCTGGATTGCAGACGTAGTAACGTAGTACCACACTGAAACAGTCAATGAAACCTGGTTTCCATCAATATTTTAGAGGACAACGCAAGTTAGGTCTAGGTAAGGCCTGAGATTTTCACTGATCAGACTCATACTTTCGCCTTCTTCACATACTTGTTGAACGGATCCTGGGTTTTTTCTGGTTTGGAACACGTAGTAATGTGGTACCACACTGAAACATTCAACTAAACCTGGTCTTGATAAATATTTTAGAGAATAACGCATGTTAGGTCTGGGTTAGGTCTAGGATTTGCCCTCATCAGGCTCATACTTTCGCATATTTCTCATACTTCATGGCTAGATCCTGGGCTGTTTCTGCATTGTATCACGTAGTAATGTGGTACCACGCTGAAACAGTCAATTAAACCTGGTTTCGATCAATATTTTAGAGGATATCGCAAGTTAGGTCTGGGATAGGTCTGGGATTTGCCCTCATCAGGCTCATACTTTCGCGTTTTTCACATACTTGTTGAACGGATCCTGGGTTTTTTCTGGTTTGGATCACGTAGTAATGTGGTACCACACTGAAACATTCAATGAAACCTGGCCTTGATAAATATTTTAGAGGATAACGCATGTTAGGTCTGGGTTAGGTCTAGGATTTGCCCTCATCAGGCTCTTACTATCGCATATTACTCATACTTCATGGCTAGATCCTGGGCTATTTCTGGTTTGGATCACGTAGTAATGTGGTTCCACACTGAAACAGTCGGTTAAACCTGGTTTCGATCAATATTTTAGTGGATAACGCAAGTTAGGTCTGGAATAGGTCTGGGATTTGCCCTCATCAGACTCATACCTACGCACACTTCACATACTCGTTGAACAAATCCTGGGTTATTTTCTTGTTTGGATCACATAGTAATGTGGTACCAAACTGAAACAGTCGATTAAACCAATATTTTTGAGGATAACGCATGTTAGGTCTAGGTTAGGCCTGGGATTTTCACTCACCAGACTCATACTTTCGCATTCCTCACAAACTTGTTGAACGGATCCTGGGTTTTTTCTGGTTTGTATCACGTAGTAATGTGGTACCACACTGAAACAGTCCATTAAACCTGGTTTGGATCAATATTTTATAGGATAACGCATGTTAGGTCTAGGTTAGCCCTGGGATTTTCACCCATCAGACTCATACTTTCGCATTCTTCTTATACTTGTTATTTTCTGGTTTCGATCACATAGTAATGTGGTACCACACTGAAACAGTCGATTAAACCACGTTTCGATCAATATCTTTGAGGATAACGCATGTTAGGTCTAGGTTAGGCCTGGGATATTCACTCATCAGACTCATACATTCGCATTCTTCACATACTTTTTGAACGGATCCTGGGTTTTTTCTAGTTTGGATCACGTAGTAATGTGGTACCACACTGAAACAGTCGATTAAACCTGGTTTCGATCAATATTTTAGAGGATAACGCAAGTTAGGTCTAGGTTAGGCCCGGAATTTTTACTCATCAGACTCATATTTCGCATTCTTCACATACTTGTTGAACGGATCCTGGGTTTTTTCTGGTTTGGATCACGTTGTAATGTGGGACCACACTGAATCAGTCAATTAAACCTGGTTTCGACCAATATCTTAGAGAATAATTCATGTTAGGTCTAGGTTAGGTCTGGGATTTTCTCTCATCAGGCTCATTCTTTCGCATATTTCTCATACTTGAGGGCTAGATCCTGGGCTTTTTCTGGATTGGATCACGTAGTAATGAAGTACAACACTGAAACAGTCAATTAAACCTGGTTTCCATCAATATTTTAGAGGACAGCGCATGTTAGGTCTAGGTTAGGCTTGGGATTTGCCCTGATCAGGGTCATACTTTCGCAGTTTTGACATACATGTTGACCTGATCGAGAGTTTTTTCTGCTTTGGATCACGTAGTAAAGTGGTACCACACTGAAACAGTCCATTAAACCTGGTTTGGATCAATATTTTAGAGGATAACGCATGTTAGGTCTAGGTTAGGTCTGGGATTTTCGCTCATGAGACTCATACTTTCGCATTCTTCACATACTTGTTGAACGGATCCTGGGTTTTTTCTGGTTTGGATCACGTTGTAATGTGGGACCACACTGAATCAGTCAATTAAACCTGGTTTCGACCAATAACTTAGAGAATAATTCATGTTAGGTCTAGGTTAGGTCTGGGATTTTCTCTCATCAGGCTCATTCTTTCGCATATTTCTCATACTTGAGGGCTAGATCCTGGGCTTTTTCTGGATTGGATCACGTAGTAATGAAGTACAACACTGAAACAGTCAATTAAACCTGGTTTCGATCAATATTTTAGAGGATAACGCAAGTTAGGTCTGGCATAGATCTGGGATTCGCCCTCATCAGGCTCATACTTTCGCGTTTTTCACATACTTGTTGAACAGATCCTGGGTTATTTCTGGTTTGTATCACGTAGTAGTGTGGTACCACACTGAAACAGTCCATTAATGCTGGTCTTGATACATATTTTAGAGGATAACGCATGTTAGGTCTGGGATAGGTCTGGGATTTGCCCCCATCAGACTCATACCTACGCACACTTCACATACTCGTTGAACAGATCCTGGGTTATTTTCTGGTTTGGATCACATAGTAATGTGGTACCAAACTGAAACAGTCGATTAAACCAGGTTTCGATCAATATTTTTGAGGATAGCGCATGTTAGGTCTAGGTTAGGCCTGGGATTTTCACTCATCAGACTCATACATTCGCATTCCTCACTTACTTGTTGAACAGATCCTGGGTTTTTTCTGGTTTGTATCACGTAGTAATGTGGTACCACACTGAAACAGTCCATTAAACCTGGTTTGGATCAATATTTTAGAGGATAACGCATGTTAGGTCTAGGTTAGCCCTGGGATTTTCACTCATCAGACTCATACTTTCGCATTCTTCTTATACTTGTTGAACTGATCCTGGGTTTTTTCTGGTTTGGATCACGTAGTAATGTGGTACCACACTGAAACAGTCGATTAAACGTGGTTTCGATCAATATTTTAGAGGATAACGCAAGTTAAGTCTGGGATTGGTCTGGGATTTGACCTCATCAGACTCATACTTTCGCACACTTCACATACTCGTTGAACAGATCCTGGGTTATTTTCTGGTTTGGATCACATAGTAATGTGGTACCAAACTGAAACAGTCGATTAAACCAGGTTTCGATCAATATTTATCAGGATAACGCATGTTAGGTCTAGGTTAGGCCTGGGATTTTCACCCATCAGACTCATACTTTCGCATTCTTCACATACTTGTTGAACGGATCCTGGGTTATTTTCTGGTTTGGATCACATAGTAATGTGGTACCACACTGAAACTGTCGATTAAACCAGGTTTCGATCAATATTTTTGAGGATAACGCATGTTAGGTCTAGGTTAGGCCTGGGATTTTCACTCATCAGACTCATACTTTCGCATTCCTCACATACTTGTTAAACGGATCCTGGGTTTTTACTGGTTTGGATCACGTAGTAATGTGGTACCACACTGAAACAGTCGATTAAACCTGGTTTCGATCAATATTTTAGAGAATAATTCATGTTAGGTCTAGGTTAGGTCTGGGATTTGCTCTCATCAGGCTCAGTCTTTCGCATATTTCTCATACTTGATGGCTAGATCCTGGGCTGTTTCTGGATTGTATGACGTAGTAATGTGGTACCACGCTGAAACAGTCAATTAAACCTGGTTTCGATCAATATTTTAGAGGATAACGCAAGTTAGGTCTGGCATAGATCTGGGATTCGCCCTCATCAGGCTCATACTTTCGCGTTTTTCACATACTTGTTGAACAGATCCTGGGTTATTTCTGGTTTGTATCACGTAGTAGTGTGGTACCACACTGAAACAGTCCATTAATGCTGGTCTTGATACATATTTTAGAGGATAACGCATGTTAGGTCTGGGATAGGTCTGGGATTTGCCCTCATCAGACTCATACCTACGCACACTTCACATACTCGTTGAACAGATCCTGGGTTATTTTCTGGTTTGGATCACATAGTAATGTGGTACCAAACTGAAACTGTCGATTAAACCAGGTTTCGATCAATATTTTTGAGGATAACGCATGTTAGGTCTAGGTTAGGCCTGGGATTTTCACTCATCAGACTCATACTTTCGCATTCCTCACATACTTGTTAAACGGATCCTGGGTTTTTACTGGTTTGGATCACGTAGTAATGTGGTACCACACTGAAACAGTCGATTAAACCTGGTTTCGATCAATATTTTAGAGAATAATTCATGTTAGGTCTAGGTTAGGTCTGGGATTTGCTCTCATCAGGCTCAGTCTTTCGCATATTTCTCATACTTGATGGCTAGATCCTGGGCTGTTTCTGGATTGTATGACGTAGTAATGTGGTACCACGCTGAAACAGTCAATTAAACCTGGTTTCGATCAATATTTTAGAGGATAACGCAAGTTAGGTCTGGCATAGATCTGGGATTCGCCCTCATCAGGCTCATACTTTCGCGTTTTTCACATACTTGTTGAACAGATCCTGGGTTATTTCTGGTTTGTATCACGTAGTAGTGTGGTACCACACTGAAACAGTCCATTAATGCTGGTCTTGATACATATTTTAGAGGATAACGCATGTTAGGTCTGGGATAGGTCTGGGATTTGCCCTCATCAGACTCATACCTACGCACACTTCACATACTCGTTGAACAGATCCTGGGTTATTTTCTGGTTTGGATCACATAGTAATGTGGTACCAAACTGAAACAGTCGATTAAACCAGGTTTCGATCAATATTTATCAGGATAACGCATGTTAGGTCTAGGTTAGGCCTGGGATTTTCACCCATCAGACTCATACTTTCGCATTCTTCACATACTTGTTGAACGGATCCTGGGTTATTTTCTGGTTTGGATCACATAGTAATGTGGTACCACACTGAAACTGTCGATTAAACCAGGTTTCGATCAATATTTTTGAGGATAACGCATGTTAGGTCTAGGTTAGGCCTGGGATTTTCACTCATCAGACTCATACTTTCGCATTCCTCACATACTTGTTAAACGGATCCTGGGTTTTTACTGGTTTGGATCACGTAGTAATGTGGTACCACACTGAAACAGTCGATTAAACCTGGTTTCGATCAATATTTTAGAGAATAATTCATGTTAGGTCTAGGTTAGGTCTGGGATTTGCTCTCATCAGGCTCAGTCTTTCGCATATTTCTCATACTTGATGGCTAGATCCTGGGCTGTTTCTGGATTGTATGACGTAGTAATGTGGTACCACGCTGAAACAGTCAATTAAACCTGGTTTCGATCAATATTTTAGAGGATAACGCAAGTTAGGTCTGGCATAGATCTGGGATTCGCCCTCATCAGGCTCATACTTTCGCGTTTTTCACATACTTGTTGAACAGATCCTGGGTTATTTCTGGTTTGTATCACGTAGTAGTGTGGTACCACACTGAAACAGTCCATTAATGCTGGTCTTGATACATATTTTAGAGGATAACGCATGTTAGGTCTGGGATAGGTCTGGGATTTGCCCTCATCAGACTCATACCTACGCACACTTCACATACTCGTTGAACAGATCCTGGGTTATTTTCTGGTTTGGATCACATAGTAATGTGGTACCAAACTGAAACAGTCGATTAAACCAGGTTTCGATCAATATTTTTGAGGATAGCGCATGTTAGGTCTAGGTTAGGCCTGGGATTTTCACTCATCAGACTCATACATTCGCATTCCTCACTTACTTGTTGAACAGATCCTGGGTTTTTTCTGGTTTGTATCACGTAGTAATGTGGTACCACACTGAAACAGTCCATTAAACCTGGTTTGGATCAATATTTTAGAGGATAACGCATGTTAGGTCTAGGTTAGCCCTGGGATTTTCACTCATCAGACTCATACTTTCGCATTCTTCTTATACTTGTTGAACTGATCCTGGGTTTTTTCTGGTTTGGATCACGTAGTAATGTGGTACCACACTGAAACAGTCGATTAAACGTGGTTTCGATCAATATTTTAGAGGATAACGCAAGTTAAGTCTGGGATTGGTCTGGGATTTGACCTCATCAGACTCATACTTTCGCACACTTCACATACTCGTTGAACAGATCCTGGGTTATTTTCTGGTTTGGATCACATAGTAATGTGGTACCAAACTGAAACAGTCGATTAAACCAGGTTTCGATCAATATTTATCAGGATAACGCATGTTAGGTCTAGGTTAGGCCTGGGATTTTCACCCATCAGACTCATACTTTCGCATTCTTCACATACTTGTTGAACGGATCCTGGGTTATTTTCTGGTTTGGATCACATAGTAATGTGGTACCACACTGAAACTGTCGATTAAACCAGGTTTCGATCAATATTTTTGAGGATAACGCATGTTAGGTCTAGGTTAGGCCTGGGATTTTCACTCATCAGACTCATACTTTCGCATTCCTCACATACTTGTTAAACGGATCCTGGGTTTTTACTGGTTTGGATCACGTAGTAATGTGGTACCACACTGAAACAGTCGATTAAACCTGGTTTCGATCAATATTTTAGAGAATAATTCATGTTAGGTCTAGGTTAGGTCTGGGATTTGCTCTCATCAGGCTCAGTCTTTCGCATATTTCTCATACTTGATGGCTAGATCCTGGGCTGTTTCTGGATTGTATGACGTAGTAATGTGGTACCACGCTGAAACAGCGAATTAAACCTGGTTTCGATCAATATTTTTGAGGATAACGCATGTTAGGTCTAGGTTAGGTCTAGGATTTGCCCTCATCAGGCTCATACTTTCGCATATTTCTCATACTTCATGGCTAGATCCTGGGCTATTTCTGGATTGGATCACGTAGTAATGTGGTACCACACTGAATCAGTCGATTAAACCTGGTTTCGATCAATATTTTAGAGGATAACGCAAGTTAACTCTGGGATTGGTCTGGGATTTGACCTCATCAGACTCATACTTTCGCACACTTCACATACTCGTTGAACAGATCCTGGGTTACTTTCTGGTTTGAATCACACAGTAATGTGGTACCACACTGAAACAGTCGATTAAACCAGGTTTCGATCAATATTTTTGAGGATAACGCATGTTAGGTCTAGGTTAGGCCTGGGATTTTCACTCATCAGACTCATACTTTCGCATTCTTCACATACTTGTAGAACGGATCCTGGGTTTTTTCTGGTTTGGATCACGTAGTAATGTGGGACCACACTGAAACAGTCAATTAAACCTGGTCTTGAAAAATATTTTAGAGGATAACGCATGTTAGGTCTGGATCAGGTCTAGAATTTGCCCTCATCATGCTCATACTTTCGCATCTTTCTCATACATCATGGCTAGATCCTGGGCTATTTCTGGATTGTATCACGTAGTAATGTGGTACCACGCTGAAACAGTCGATTAAACCTGGTTCCGATCAATATTTTAGAGGATAACGTAAGTTAAGTCTGGGATTGGTCTGGGATTTGTCCTCATCAGACTCATACTTTCGCACACTTCACATACTTGTTGAACAGATCCTGGGTTTTTTCTGGTTTGGATCCCGTAGTAGTGTGGTACTACACTGAAACAGTCCATTAAACCTGGTTTCGCTCAATATTTTAGAGGATAACGCATGTTAGGTCTAGGTCAGGCCTGGGATTTTCACTCATCAGACTCATACTTTCGCATTCTTCACATACTTGTTGAACGGATCCTGGGTTTCTTCTGGTTTGGATCACGTAGTAATGTGGTACCACACTGAAACAGACGATTAAACCTGGTTTCGATCAATATTTTAGAGGATAACGAAAGTTAAGTCTGGGATTGGTCTGGGATTTGACCTCATCAGGCTCATACTTTCGCGTTTTTCACATACTTGTTGAACAGATCCTGGGTTTTTTCTGGTTTGGATCCCGTAGTAGTGTGGTACCACACTGAAACAGTCCATCAAACCTGGTTTCGCTCAATATTTTAGAGGATAACGCATGTTAGGTCTAGGTTACGTCTGGGATTTGCTCTCATTAGGCTCATTCTTTCGCATATTTCTCATACTTGATGGCTAGATCATGTGCTTTTTCTGGATTGCATCACGTAGTACTGTAGTACCACACTGAAACAGTCAATGAAACCTGGTTTCCATCAATATTTTAGAGGACAACGCAAGTTAGGTCTAGGTAAGGCCTGAGATTTTCACTGATCAGACTCGTACTTTCGCCTTCCTCACATACTTGTTGAACGGATCCTGGGTTTTTTCTGGTTTGGAACACGTAGTAATGTGGTACCACACTGAAACATTCAATTAAACCTGGTCTTGATAAATATTTTAGAGGATAACGCATGTTAGGTCTGGGTTAGGTCTAGGATTTGCCCTCATCAGGCTCATACTTTCGCATATTTCTCATACTTCATGGCTAGATCCTGGGCTATTTCTGGATTGGATCACGTAGTAAAGTGGTACCACACTGAAACATTCAATGAAACCTGGTCTGGATAAAAATCTTAGAGGATAACGCATGTTAGGTCAAGGTTAGGTCTAAGATTTGCCCTTATCAGGCTCACAGTTTCGCGTTTTTCACATACTTGTCGAACTGATCCTGGGTTTTTTGTGGTTTGGATCACGTAGTAATGTGGTACCACACTGAAACATTCAATTAAACCTGGTCTTGATAAATATTTTAGAGGATAACGCATGTTAGGTCTGGGATAGGTCTGGGATTAGCCCTCATCAGACTCATACTTTCGCTTTCTTCACATACTTGTTGAACGGATCCTGGGCTTTTTCGGGATTGCATCACGTAGTAATGTAGTACCACACTGAAACAGTCAATGAAAACTGGTTTCCATCAATATTTTAGAGGACAACGCAAGTTAGGTCTAGGTAAGGCCTGAGATTTTCACTGATCAGACTCATACATTCGCATTCTTCACATACTTGTTGAACGGATCCTGTGTTTTTTCTGGTTTGGATCACGTAGTAATGTGGTACCACACTGAAACATTCAATTAAACCTGGTCTTGATAAATATTTTAGAGGATAACGCATGTTATGTCTGGGTTACGTCTAGGATTTGCCCTCATCAGGCTCATACTTTCGCATATTTCTCATACTTCATGGCTAGATCCTGGGCTGTTTCTGCATTGTATCACGTAGTAATGTGGTACCACGCTGAAACAGTCAATTAAACCTGGTTTCGATCAATATTTCAGAGGATAACGCAAGTTAGGTCTGGGATAGGTCTAGGATTTGCCCTCATCAGGCTCTTACTATCGCATATTTCTCATACTTCATGGCTAGATCCTGGGCTATTTCTGGATTGGATCACGTAGTAATGTGATACCACACTGAAACATTCAATGAAACCTGTTCTGGATAAATATTTTAGAGGATAAAGCATCTTAGGTCTGGGTTAGGTCTAAGATTTGCCCTCATCAGGCTCACAGTTTCGCGTTTTTCACATACTTGTTAAACAGATCCTGGGTTTTTTTCTGGCTTGGATCACGTAGTAATGTGGTTCCACACTGATACAGTCGATTAAACTTGGCTTCGATCAATATTTTAGAGGATAACGCAAGTTAGGTCTGGGATATGTCTGGGATTTGCTCTCATCAGGCTCATACTTTCGTACACTTCACATACTTGTTGAACGGATCCTGCGTTATTTTCTGGTTTGGATCACATAGTAATGTGGTACCACACTGAAACATTCAATTAAACCTGGTCTTCATAAATATTTTAGAGGATAACGCATGTTAGGTCTGGGTTAGGTCTAGGATTTGCCCTCATCAGGCTCATACTTTCGCATATTTCTCATACTTGATGGCTATATCCTGGGCATTTTCTGGATTGCAGACGTAGTAACGTAGTACCACACTGAAACAGTCAATGAAACCTGGTTTCCATCAATATTTTAGAGGACAACGCAAGTTAGGTCTAGGTAAGGCCTGAGATTTTCACTGATCAGACTCATACTTTCGCCTTCTTCACATACTTGTTGAACGGATCCTGGGTTTTTTCTGGTTTGGAACACGTAGTAATGTGGTACCACACTGAAACATTCAACTAAACCTGGTCTTGATAAATATTTTAGAGAATAACGCATGTTAGGTCTGGGTTAGGTCTAGGATTTGCCCTCATCAGGCTCAATCTTTCGCATATTTCTCATACTTCATGGCTAGATCCTGGGCTATTTCTGGATTGGATCACGTAGTAAAGTGGTACCACACTGAAACATTCAATGCAACCTGGTCTGGATAAAAATTTTAGAGGATAACGCATGTTAGGTCTGGGATAGGTCTGGGATTAGCCCTCATCAGACTCATACTTTCGCACACTTCACATACTCGTTGACGAGATCATGGGTTTTTTTCTAGTTTGGATCACGCAGTAATGTGGTACCACACTGAAACAGTCGACTAAACCTGGTTTCGATCAATATTTTTGAGGATAACGCATGTTATGTCTGGGATAGGTCTGGGATTAGCCCTCATCAGACTCATACTTTCGCTTTCTTCATACTTGTTGAACGGATCCTGGGCTTTTTCTGGATTGCATCACGTAGTAATGTAGTACCACACTGAAACAGTCAATGAAACCTGGTTTCCATCAATATTTTAGAGGACAACGCAAGTTAGGTCTAGGTAAGGCCTGAGATTTTCACTGATCAGACTCATACATTCGCATTCTTCACATACTTGTTGAACGGATCCTGGGTTTTTTCTGGTTTGGATCACGTAGTAATGTGGTACCACACTGAAACATTCAATTAAACCTGGTCTTGATAAATATTTTAGAGGATAACGCATGTTAGGTCTGGGTTACGTCTAGGATTTGCCCTCATCAGGCTCATACTTTCGCATATTTCTCATACTTCATGGCTAGATCCTGGGCTGTTTCTGCATTGTATCACGTAGTAATGTGGTACCACGCTGAAACAGTCAATTAAACCTGGTTTCGATCAATATTTTAGAGGATATCGCAAGTTAGGTCTGGGATAGGTCTGGGATTTGCCCTCATCAGGCTCATACTTTCGCGTTTTTCACATACTTGTTGAACGGATCCTGGGTTTTTTCTGGTTTGGATCACGTAGTAATGTGGTACCACACTGAAACATTCAATGAAACCTGGCCTTGATAAATATTTTAGAGGATAACGCATGTTAGGTCTGGGTTAGGTCTAGGATTTGCCCTCATCAGGCTCTTACTATCGCATATTACTCATACTTCATGGCTAGATCCTGGGCTATTTCTGGTTTGGATCACGTAGTAATGTGGTTCCACACTGAAACAGTCGGTTAAACCTGGTTTCGATCAATATTTTAGTGGATAACGCAAGTTAGGTCTGGAATAGGTCTGGGATTTGCCCTCATCAGACTCATACCTACGCACACTTCACATACTCGTTGAACAAATCCTGGGTTATTTTCTTGTTTGGATCACATAGTAATGTGGTACCAAACTGAAACAGTCGATTAAACCAATATTTTTGAGGATAACGCATGTTAGGTCTAGGTTAGGCCTGGGATTTTCACTCACCAGACTCATACTTTCGCATTCCTCACAAACTTGTTGAACGGATCCTGGGTTTTTTCTGGTTTGTATCACGTAGTAATGTGGTACCACACTGAAACAGTCCATTAAACCTGGTTTGGATCAATATTTTATAGGATAACGCATGTTAGGTCTAGGTTGGCCCTGGGATTTTCACCCATCAGACTCATACTTTCGCATTCTTCTTATACTTGTTATTTTCTGGTTTCGATCACATAGTAATGTGGTACCTCACTGAAACAGTCGATTAAACCACGTTTCGATCAATATCTTTGAGGATAACGCATGTTAGGTCTAGGTTAGGCCTGGGATATTCACTCATCAGACTCATACATTCGCATTCTTCACATACTTTTTGAACGGATCCTGGGTTTTTTCTAGTTTGGATCACGTAGTAATGTGGTACCACACTGAAACAGTCGATTAAACCTGGTTTCGATCAATATTTTAGAGGATAACGCAAGTTAGGTCTAGGTTAGGCCCGGAATTTTTACTCATCAGACTCATATTTCGCATTCTTCACATACTTGTTGAACGGATCCTGGGTTTTTTCTGGTTTGGATCACGTTGTAATGTGGGACCACACTGAATCAGTCAATTAAACCTGGTTTCGACCAATATCTTAGAGAATAATTCATGTTAGGTCTAGGTTAGGTCTGGGATTTTCTCTCATCAGGCTCATTCTTTCGCATATTTCTCATACTTGAGGGCTAGATCCTGGGCTTTTTCTGGATTGGATCACGTAGTAATGAAGTACAACACTGAAACAGTCAATTAAACCTGGTTTCCATCAATATTTTAGAGGACAGCGCATGTTAGGTCTAGGTTAGGCTTGGGATTTGCCCTGATCAGGGTCATACTTTCGCAGTTTTGACATACATGTTGACCTGATCGAGAGTTTTTTCTGCTTTGGATCACGTAGTAAAGTGGTACCACACTGAAACAGTCCATTAAACCTGGTTTGGATCAATATTTTAGAGGATAACGCATGTTAGGTCTAGGTTAGGTCTGGGATTTTCGCTCATGAGACTCATACTTTCGCATTCTTCACATACTTGTTGAACGGATCCTGGGTTTTTTCTGGTTTGGATCACGTTGTAATGTGGGACCACACTGAATCAGTCAATTAAACCTGGTTTCGACCAATATCTTAGAGAATAATTCATGTTAGGTCTAGGTTAGGTCTGGGATTTTCTCTCATCAGGCTCATTCTTTCGCATATTTCTCATACTTGAGGGCTAGATCCTGGGCTTTTTCTGGATTGGATCACGTAGTAATGAAGTACAACACTGAAACAGTCAATTAAACCTGGTTTCGATCAATATTTTAGAGGATAACGCAAGTTAGGTCTGGCATAGATCTGGGATTCGCCCTCATCAGGCTCATACTTTCGCGTTTTTCACATACTTGTTGAACAGATCCTGGGTTATTTCTGGTTTGTATCACGTAGTAGTGTGGTACCACACTGAAACAGTCCATTAATGCTGGTCTTGATACATATTTTAGAGGATAACGCATGTTAGGTCTGGGATAGGTCTGGGATTTGCCCTCATCAGACTCATACCTACGCACACTTCACATACTCGTTGAACAGATCCTGGGTTATTTTCTGGTTTGGATCACATAGTAATGTGGTACCAAACTGAAACAGTCGATTAAACCAGGTTTCGATCAATATTTTTGAGGATAGCGCATGTTAGGTCTAGGTTAGGCCTGGGATTTTCACTCATCAGACTCATACATTCGCATTCCTCACTTACTTGTTGAACGGATCCTGGGTTTTTCTGGTTTGTATCACGTAGTAATGTGGTACCACACTGAAACAGTCCATTAAACCTGGTTTGGATCAATATTTTAGAGGATAACGCATGTTAGGTCTAGGTTAGCCCTGGGATTTTCACTCATCAGACTCATACTTTCGCATTCTTCTTATACTTGTTGAACTGATCCTGGGTTTTTTCTGGTTTGGATCACGTAGTAATGTGGTACCACACTGAAACAGTCGATTAAACGTGGTTTCGATCAATATTTTAGAGGATAACGCAAGTTAAGTCTGGGATTGGTCTGGGATTTGACCTCATCAGACTCATACTTTCGCACACTTCACATACTCGTTGAACAGATCCTGGGTTATTTTCTGGTTTGGATCACATAGTAATGTGGTACCAAACTGAAACAGTCGATTAAACCATGTTTCGATCAATATTTTTGAGGATAACGCATGTTAGGTCTAGGTTAGGCCTGGGATTTTCACTCATCAGACTCATACTTTCGCATTCCTCACATACTTGTTAAACGGATCCTGGGTTTTTACTGGTTTGGATCACGTAGTAATGTGGTACCACACTGAAACAGTCGATTAAACCTGGTTTCGATCAATATTTTAGAGAATAATTCATGTTAGGTCTAGGTTAGGTCTGGGATTTGCTCTCATCAGGCTCAGTCTTTCGCATATTTCTCATACTTGATGGCTAGGTCCTGGGCTGTTTCTGGATTGTATGACGTAGTAATGTGGTACCACGCTGAAACAGCGAATTAAACCTGGTTTCGATCAATATTTTTGAGGATAACGCATGTTAGGTCTAGGTTAGGCCTGGGATTTTCACTCATCAGACTCATTCTTTCGCATATTTCTCATACATGTTGAACAGATCCTGGGTTCTTTCTGGTTTGAATCACGTAGTAATGTGGGACCACACTGAAACAATCCATTAAACCTGGTCTTGATAAATATTATAGAGGATAACGCATGTTAGGCTTGGGTTAGGTCTAGGATTTGCCCTCAGCAGGCTCATACTTTCGCATATCTCTCATACTTCATGGCTAGATCCTGGGCTGTTTCTGGATTGTATCACGTAGTAATGTGGTACCACGCTGAAACAGTCAATTAAACCTGGTTTCGATCAATATTTTAGAGAATAATTCATGTTAGGTCTAGGTTAGGTCTGGGATTTGCTCTCATCAGGCTCATTCTTTCGCATATTTCTCATACATGTTGAACAGATCCTGGGTTCTTTCTGGTTTGAATCACGTAGTAATGTGGGACCACACTGAAACAATCCATTAAACCTGGTTTCCATCAATATTTTAGAGGACAACGCAAGTTAGGTCTGGGATAGGTCTGGGATATGCCCTCATCAGGCTCATACTTTCGCGTTTTTCACATACTTGTTGAACAGATCCTGGGTTTTTTCTGGTTTGGATCACGTAGTAGTGTGGTACCACACTGAAACAGTCCATTAAACCTGGTTTGGATCAATATTTTAGAGGATAACGCATGTTAGGTCTAGGTCAGGCCTGGTTTTTTCACTCATCAGACTCATACTTTCGCATTCTTCACATACTTGTTGAACGGATCCTGGGTTTTTTCTGGTTTGGATCACATAGTAATGTGGTACCACACTGAAACAGTCGATTAAACCTGGTTTCGATGAATATTTTAGAGAATAATTCATGTTAGGTCTAGGTTAGGTCTGAGATTTGCTCTCATCAGGCTCATTCTTTCGCATATTTCTCATACTTGATGGCTAGATCCTGGGCTGTTCCTGGATTGTATCACGTAGTAATGTGGTACCACGCTGAAACAGTCGATTAAACCTGGTTCCGATCAATATTTTAGAGGATAACGCAAGTTAAGTCTGGGATTGGTCTGGGATTTGACCTCATCAGACTCATACTTTCGCGTTTTTCACATACTTGTTGAACAGATCCTGGGTTTTTTCTGGTTTGGATCCCGTAGTAGTGTGGTACCACACTGAAACAGTCCATTAAACCTGGTTTCGCTCAATATTTTAGAGGATAACGCATGTTAGGTCTAGGTCAGGCCTGGGATTTTCACTCATCAGACTCATACTTTCGCATTCTTCACATACTTGTTGAACGGATCCTGGGTTTTTTCTGGTTTGGATCACGTAGTATTGTGGGTCCACACTGAAACAATCAATTAAACCTGGTCTTGATAAATATTTTAGAGGATAACGCAATTTAGGTCTGGCATAGGTCTGGGATTCGCCGTCATCAGGCTCATACTTTCGCGTTTTTCACACACTTGTTGAACAGATGCTGGGTTTTTTCTGGTTTGTATCACGCAGTAGTGTGGTACCACACTGAAACAGTCCATTAAACCTGGTTTGGATGAATATTTTAGAGGATAACGCATGTAAGGTCTAGGTTAGCCCTGGGATTTTCACTCATCAGACTCATACTTTCGCATTCCTCTCATACTTGTTGAACTGATCCAGGGTTTTTTCTGGTTTGGATCACGTAGTAATGTGGTACCACACTGAAACAGACGACTAAACCTGGTTTCGATCAATATCTTAGAGGATAACGAAAGCTAAGTCTGGGATTGGGCTGGGATTTGACCTCATCAGGCTCATACTTTCGCGTTTTTCACATACTTGTTGAACAGATCCTGGGTTTTTTCTGGTTTGGATCCCGTAGTAGTGTGGTACCACACTGAAACAGTCCATCAAACCTGGTTTCGCTCAATATTTTAGAGGATAACGCATGATAGGTCAAGGTTAGGTCTAAGATTTGCCCTTATCAGGCTCACAGTTTCGAGTTTTTCACATACCTGTTAAACAGATCCTGGGTTTTTTCTGGTTTGGATCACGAAGTAGTGTGGTACCACACTGAAACAGTTCATTAAACCTCGTTTCGCTCAATATTTTAGAGGATAACGCATGTTAGGTCTAGGTTAGGTCTGGGATTTGCTCTCATTAGGCTCATTCTTTCGCATATTTCTCATACTTGATGGCTAGGTCATGGGCTTTTTCTGGATTGCATCACGTAGTTATGTAGTACCACACTGGAACAGTCAATGAAACCTGGTTTCCATCAATATTTTAGAGGACAACGCAAGTTAGGTCTAGGTAAGGCCTGAGATTTTCACTGATCAGACTCATAATTTCGCCTTCTTCACATACTTGTTGAACGGATCCTGGGTTTTTTCTGGTTTGGAACACGTAGTAATGTGGTAGCACACTGAAACATTCAATTAAACCTGGTCTTGATAAATATTTTAGAGAACAACGCATGTTAGGTCAGGGTTAGTTCTAGGATTTGCCCTCATCAGGCTCACACTTTCGCATATTTCTCATACTTCATGGCTAGATCCTGGGCTATTTCTGGATTGGATCTCGTAGTAAAGTGGTACCACACTGAAACATTCAATGAAACCTGGTCTGGATAAAAATTTTAGAGAATAACGCATGTTAGGTCAAGGTTAGGTCTCAGATTTGCCCTCATCAGGCTCTCAGTTTCGCGTTTTTCACATACTTGTTGAACAGATCCTGGGTTTTTTCTGGTTTGTATCACGCAGTAGCGTGGTACCACACTGAAACAGTCCATTAAACCTGGTTTGGACGAATATTTTAGAGGGTAACGCATGTAAGGTCTAGGTTAGCCCTGGGATTTTCACTCATCAGACTCATACTTTCGCATTCTTCTCATACTTGATGGCTAGATCCTGGGCTTTTTCTGGATTGCATCACGTAGTAATGAAGTATAACACTGAAACAGTCAATTAAACCTGGTTTCCATCAATATCTTAGAGGACAACGCAAGTTAGCTCTGGGATTGGTCTGGGATTTGCCCTCATCAGGCTCATACTTTCGCGTTTTTCACATACTTGTTGAACAGATCCTGGGTTTTCTCTGGTTTGGATCACGTAGTAGTGTGGTACCACACTGAAACAGTCCATTAAACCTGGTTTGGATCAATTGTTTAGAGGATAACGCATGTTAAGGCTAGGTTAGCCCTGGGATTTTCACTCATCAGACTCATACTTTCGCATTCTTCACCTACTTGTTGAACGGATCCTGCGTTTTTTCTGGTTCGGATCACGTAGTAATGTGGTGCCACACTGAAACAGTCGATTCAACCTGGTTTTGATCAATATTTTAGAGGATAACGCATAGTTAGGTTTGGGATAGGTCTGGGATTTGACCTCATCAGACTCATACTTTCGCACACTTCACATACTCGTTGAACAGATCCTGGGTTATTTTCTGGTTTGGATCACATAGTAATGTGGTACCACACTGAAACAGTCGATTAAACCTGGTTTCGATCAATATTTTAGAGAATAATTCATGGTAGGTCCAGGTTAGGTCTGGGATTTGCACCCATCAGGCTCGTTCTTTCGCATATTTCTCATACTTGATGGCTAGATCCTGGGCTTTATCTGGATTGCATCACGTAGTAATGAAGTACAACACTGAAACGGTCAATTAAACCTGGTTTCCATCAATATCTTAGAGGACAACGCAAGTTAGGTCTGGGATAGGTCTGGGATTTGCCCTCATCAGGCTCATACTTTCGCGTTTTTCACATACTTGTTGAACAGATCCTGGGTTTTCTCTGGTTTGGATCACGTAGTAGTGTGGTACCACACTGAAACAGTCCATTAAACCTGGTTTGGATCAATATTTTAGAGGATAACGCATGTTAGGTCTAGGCTAGGTCTGGGATTTTCACCCTTCAGACTCATACTTTCGCATTCTTCACATACTTGTTGAACGGATCCTGGGTTTTTTCTGGTTTGGATCACGTAGTAATGTGGTACCACACTGAAACAGTCGATTAAACGTGGTTTCGATCAATATTTTTGAGGATAACGCATGTTAGGTTTGGGATAGGTCTGGGATTTGACCTTATCAGACTCATACTTTCGCACACTTCACATACTCGTTGAACAGATCCTGGGTTATTTTCTGGTTTGGATCACGTAGTAATGTGGTACCACACTGAAACAGTCGATTGAACCTGGTTTCGATGAATATTTTAGAGAATAATTCATGTTAGGTCTAGGTTAGGTCTGGGATTTGCTCTCATCAGGCTCATTCTTTCGCATATTTCTCATACTTGTTGAACAGATCCTGGGATTTTTCTGGTTTGGATCCCGTAGTAGTGTGGTACCACACTGAAACAGTCCATTAAACCTGGTTTCGCTCAATATTTTAGAGGATAACGCATGTTAGGTCTAGGTTAGGTCTGGGATTTTCGCTCATGAGACTCATACTTTCGCATTCTTCACATACTTGTTGAACGGATCCTGGGTTTTTTCTGGTTTGGATCACGTTGTAATGTGGGACCACACTGAATCAGTCAATTAAACCTGGTTTCGACCAATATCTTAGAGAATAATTCATGTTAGGTCTAGGTTAGGTCTGGGATTTTCTCTCATCAGGCTCATTCTTTCGCATATTTCTCATACTTGAGGGCTAGATCCTGGGCTTTTTCTGGATTGGATCACGTAGTAATGAAGTACAACACTGAAACAGTCAATTAAACCTGGTTTCGATCAATATTTTAGAGGATAACGCAAGTTAGGTCTGGCATAGATCTGGGATTCGCCCTCATCAGGCTCATACTTTCGCGTTTTTCACATACTTGTTGAACAGATCCTGGGTTATTTCTGGTTTGTATCACGTAGTAGTGTGGTACCACACTGAAACAGTCCATTAATGCTGGTCTTGATACATATTTTAGAGGATAACGCATGTTAGGTCTGGGATAGATCTGGGATTAGCCCTCATCAGACTCATACCTACGCACACTTCACATACTCGTTGAACAGATCCTGGGTTATTTTCTGGTTTGGATCACATAGTAATGTGGTACCAAACTGAAACAGTCGATTAAACCAGGTTTCGATCAATATTTTTGAGGATAGCGCATGTTAGGTCTAGGTTAGGCCTGGGATTTTCACTCATCAGACTCATACATTCGCATTCCTCACTTACTTGTTGAACGGATCCTGGGTTTTTTCTGGTTTGTATCACGTAGTAATGTGGTACCACACTGAAACAGTCCATTAAACCTGGTTTGGATCAATATTTTAGAGGATAACGCATGTTAGGTCTAGGTTAGCCCTGGGATTTTCACTCATCAGACTCATACTTTCGCATTCTTCTTATACTTGTTGAACTGATCCTGGGTTTTTTCTGGTTTGGATCACGTAGTAATGTGGTACCACACTGAAACAGTCGATTAAACGTGGTTTCGATCAATATTTTAGAGGATAACGCAAGTTAAGTCTGGGATTGGTCTGGGATTTGACCTCATCAGACTCATACTTTCGCACACTTCACATACTCGTTGAACAGATCCTGGGTTATTTTCTGGTTTGGATCACATAGTAATGTGGTACCAAACTGAAACAGTCGATTAAACCAGGTTTCGATCAATATTTATCAGGATAACGCATGTTAGGTCTAGGTTAGGCCTGGGATTTTCACCCATCAGACTCATACTTTCGCATTCTTCACATACTTGTTGAACGGATCCTGGGTTATTTTCTGGTTTGGATCACATAGTAATGTGGTACCACACTGAAACTGTCGATTAAACCAGGTTTCGATCAATATTTTTGAGGATAACGCATGTTAGGTCTAGGTTAGGCCTGGGATTTTCACTCATCAGACTCATACTTTCGCATTCCTCACATACTTGTTAAACGGATCCTGGGTTTTTACTGGTTTGGATCACGTAGTAATGTGGTACCACACTGAAACAGTCGATTAAACCTGGTTTCGATCAATATTTTAGAGAATAATTCATGTTAGGTCTAGGTTAGGTCTGGGATTTGCTCTCATCAGGCTCAGTCTTTCGCATATTTCTCATACTTGATGGCTAGATCCTGGGCTGTTTCTGGATTGTATGACGTAGTAATGTGGTACCACGCTGAAACAGCGAATTAAACCTGGTTTCGATCAATATTTTTGAGGATAACGCATGTTAGGTCTAGGTTAGGCCTGGGATTTTCACTCATCAGACTCATACTTTCGCATTCTTCACATACTTGTTGAACGGATCCTGGGTTTTTTCTGGTTTGGATCACGTTGTAACGTGGGACCACACTGAAACAATCAATTAAACCTGGTCTTGATAAATATTATAGAGGATAACGCATGTTAGGCTTGGGTTAGGTCTAGGATTTGCCCTCAGCAGGCTCATACTTTCGCATATCTCTCATACTTCATGGCTAGATCCTGGGCTGTTTCTGGATTGTATCACGTAGTAATGTGGTACCACGCTGAAACAGTCAATTAAACCTGGTTTCGATCAATATTTTAGAGAATAATTCATGTTAGGTCTAGGTTAGGTCTGGGATTTGCTCTCATCAGGCTCATTCTTTCGCATATTTCTCATACATGTTGAACAGATCCTGGGTTCTTTCTGGTTTGAATCACGTAGTAATGTGGGACCACACTGAAACAATCCATTAAACCTGGTTTCCATCAATATTTTAGAGGACAACGCAAGTTAGGTCTGGGATAGGTCTGGGATATGCCCTCATCAGGCTCATACTTTCGCGTTTTTCACATACTTGTTGAACAGATCCTGGGTTTTTTCTGGTTTGGATCACGTAGTAGTGTGGTACCACACTGAAACAGTCCATTAAACCTGGTTTGGATCAATATTTTAGAGGATAACGCATGTTAGGTCTAGGTCAGGCCTGGTTTTTTCACTCATCAGACTCATACTTTCGCATTCTTCACATACTTGTTGAACGGATCCTGGGTTTTTTCTGGTTTGGATCACATAGTAATGTGGTACCACACTGAAACAGTCGATTAAACCTGGTTTCGATGAATATTTTAGAGAATAATTCATGTTAGGTCTAGGTTAGGTCTGAGATTTGCTCTCATCAGGCTCATTCTTTCGCATATTTCTCATACTTGATGGCTAGATCCTGGGCTGTTCCTGGATTGTATCACGTAGTAATGTGGTACCACGCTGAAACAGTCGATTAAACCTGGTTCCGATCAATATTTTAGAGGATAACGCAAGTTAAGTCTGGGATTGGTCTGGGATTTGACCTCATCAGACTCATACTTTCGCGTTTTTCACATACTTGTTGAACAGATCCTGGGTTTTTTCTGGTTTGGATGCCGTAGTAGTGTGGTACCACACTGAAACAGTCCATTAAACCTGGTTTCGCTCAATATTTTAGAGGATAACGCATGTTAGGTCTAGGTCAGGCCTGGGATTTTCACTCATCAGACTCATACTTTCGCATTCTTCACATACTTGTTGAACGGATCCTGGGTTTTTTCTGGTTTGGATCACGTAGTATTGTGGGTCCACACTGAAACAATCAATTAAACCTGGTCTTGATAAATATTTTAGAGGATAACGCAATTTAGGTCTGGCATAGGTCTGGGATTCGCCGTCATCAGGCTCATACTTTCGCGTTTTTCACACACTTGTTGAACAGATGCTGGGTTTTTTCTGGTTTGTATCACGCAGTAGTGTGGTACCACACTGAAACAGTCCATTAAACCTGGTTTGGATGAATATTTTAGAGGATAACGCATGTAAGGTCTAGGTTAGCCCTGGGATTTTCACTCATCAGACTCATACTTTCGCATTCCTCTCATACTTGTTGAACTGATCCAGGGTTTTTTCTGGTTTGGATCACGTAGTAATGTGGTACCACACTGAAACAGACGACTAAACCTGGTTTCGAACAATATCTTAGAGGATAACGAAAGCTAAGTCTGGGATTGGGCTGGGATTTGACCTCATCAGGCTCATACTTTCGCGTTTTTCACATACTTGTTGAACAGATCCTGGGTTTTTTCTGGTTTGGATCCCGTAGTAGTGTGGTACCACACTGAAACAGTCCATCAAACCTGGTTTCGCTCAATATTTTAGAGGATAACGCATGTTAGGTCAAGGTTAGGTCTAAGATTTGCCCTTATCAGGCTCACAGTTTCGAGTTTTTCACATACCTGTTAAACAGATCCTGGGTTTTTTCTGGTTTGGATCACGAAGTAGTGTGGTACCACACTGAAACAGTTCATTAAACCTCGTTTCGCTCAATATTTTAGAGGATAACGCATGTTAGGTCTAGGTTAGGTCTGGGATTTGCTCTCATTAGGCTCATTCTTTCGCATATTTCTCATACTTGATGGCTAGGTCATGGGCTTTTTCTGCATTGCATCACGTAGTTATGTAGTACCACACTGGAACAGTCAATGAAACCTGGTTTCCATCAATATTTTAGAGGACAACGCAAGTTAGGTCTAGGTAAGGCCTGAGATTTTCACTGATCAGACTCATAATTTCGCCTTCTTCACATACTTGTTGATCGGATCCTGGGTTTTTTCTGGTTTGGAACACGTAGTAATGTGGTAGCACACTGAAACATTCAATTAAACCTGGTCTTGATAAATATTTTAGAGAACAACGCATGTTAGGTCAGGGTTAGTTCTAGGATTTGCCCTCATCAGGCTCACACTTTCGCATATTTCTCATACTTCATGGCTAGATCCTGGGCTATTTCTGGATTGGATCTCGTAGTAAAGTGGTACCACACTGAAACATTCAATGAAACCTGGTCTGGATAAAAATTTTAGAGAATAACGCATGTTAGGTCAAGGTTAGGTCTCAGATTTGCCCTCATCAGGCTCTCAGTTTCGCGTTTTTCACATACTTGTTGAACAGATCCTGGGTTTTTTCTGGTTTGTATCACGCAGTAGCGTGGTACCACACTGAAACAGTCCATTAAACCTGGTTTGGACGAATATTTTAGAGGGTAACGCATGTAAGGTCTAGGTTAGCCCTGGGATTTTCACTCATCAGACTCATACTTTCGCATTCTTCTCATACTTGATGGCTAGATCCTGGGCTTTTTCTGGATTGCATCACGTAGTAATGAAGTATAACACTGAAACAGTCAATTAAACCTGGTTTCCATCAATATCTTAGAGGACAACGCAAGTTAGCTCTGGGATTGGTCTGGGATTTGCCCTCATCAGGCTCATACTTTCGCGTTTTTCACATACTTGTTGAACAGATCCTGGGTTTTTTCTGGTTTGGATCACGTAGTAGTGTGGTACCACACTGAAACAGTCCATTAAACCTGGTTTGGATCAATATTTTAGAGAATAACGCATGTTAGGTCTAGGTTAGGTCTGGGATTTTCGCTCATGAGACTCATACTTTCGCATTCTTCACATACTTGTTGAACGGATCCTGGGTTTTTTCTGGTTTGGTTCAGGTAGTAATGTGGTACCACACTGAAACATTCAATTAAACCTGGTCTTGATAAATATTTTAGAGGATAACGCAAGTTAGGTCTGGCATAGGTCTGGGATTCGCCCTCATCAGGCTCATACTTTCGCATATTTCTCATACTTCATGGCTAGATCCTGGGCTATTTCTGGATTGGATCTCGTAGTAAAGTGGTACCACACTGAAACATTCAATGAAACCTGGTCTGGATAAAAATTTTAGAGAATAACGCATGTTAGGTCAAGGTTAGGTCTAAGATTTGCCCTCATCAGGCTCTCAGTTTCGCGTTTTTCACATACCTGTTGAACAGATCCTGTGTTTTTTCTGGTCTGTATCACGTAGTAGTGTGGTACCACACTGAAACAGTCCATTAAACCTGGTTTGGATCAATTGTTTAGAGGATAACGCATGTTAAGGCTAGGTTAGCCCTGGGATTTTCACTCATCAGACTCATACTTTCGCATTCTTCACCTACTTGTTGAACGGATCCTGCGTTTTTTCTGGTTTGGATCACGTAGTAATGTGGTGCCACACTGAAACAGTCGATTCAACCTGGTTTTGATCAATATTTTAGAGGATAACGCATAGTTAGGTTTGGGATAGGTCTGGGATTTGACCTCATCAGACTCATACTTTCGCACACTTCACATACTCGTTGAACAGATCCTGGGTTATTTTCTGGTTTGGATCACATAGTAATGTGGTACCACACTGAAACAGTCGATTAAACCTGGTTTCGATCAATATTTTAGAGAATAATTCATGGTAGGTCCAGGTTAGGTCTGAGATTTGCACCCATCAGGCTCGTTCTTTCGCATATTTCTCATACTTGATGGCTAGATCCTGGGCTTTATCTGGATTGCATCACGTAGTAATGAAGTACAACACTGAAACGGTCAATTAAACCTGGTTTCCATCAATATCTTAGAGGACAACGCAAGTTAGGTCTGGGATAGGTCTGGGATTTGCCCTCATCAGGCTCATACTTTCGCGTTTTTCACATACTTGTTGAACAGATCCTGGGTTTTCTCTGGTTTGGATCACGTAGTAGTGTGGTACCACACTGAAACAGTCCATTAAACCTGGTTTGGATCAATATTTTAGAGGATAACGCATGTTAGGTCTAGGCTAGGTCTGGGATTTTCACCCTTCAGACTCATACTTTCGCATTCTTCACATACTTGTTGAACGGATCCTGGGTTTTTTCTGGTTTGGATCACGTAGTAATGTGGTACCACACTGAAACAGTCGATTAAACGTGGTTTCGATCAATATTTTTGAGGATAACGCATGTTAGGTTTGGGATAGGTCTGGGATTTGACCTCATCAGACTCATACTTTCGCACACTTCACATACTCGTTGAACAGATCCTGGGTTATTTTCTGGTTTGGATCACGTAGTAATGTGGTACCACACTGAAACAGTCGATTGAACCTGGTTTCGATGAATATTTTAGAGAATAATTCATGTTAGGTCTAGGTTAGGTCTGGGATTTGCTCTCATCAGGCTCATTCTTTCGCATATTTCTCATACTTGTTGAACAGATCCTGGGATTTTTCTGGTTTGGATCCCGTAGTAGTGTGGTACCACACTGAAACAGTCCATTAAACCTGGTTTCGCTCAATATTTTAGAGGATAACGCATGTTAGGTCTAGGTTAGGTCTGGGATTTTCGCTCATGAGACTCATACTTTCGCATTCTTCACATACTTGTTGAACGGATCCTGGGTTTTTTCTGGTTTCGATCACGTTGTAATGTGGGACCACACTGAATCAGTCAATTAAACCTGGTTTCGACCAATATCTTAGAGAATAATTCATGTTAGGTCTAGGTTAGGTCTGGGATTTTCTCTCATCAGGCTCATTCTTTCGCATATTTCTCATACTTCATGGCTAGATCCTGGGCTTTTTCTGGATTGGATCACGTAGTAATGAAGTACAACACTGAAACAGTCAATTAAACCTGGTTTCGATCAATATTTTAGAGGATAACGCAAGTTAGGTCTGGCATAGGTCTGGGATTCGCCCTCATCAGGCTCATACTTTCGCATATTTCTCATACTTCATGGCTAGATCCTGGGCTTTTTCTGGATTGGATCACGTAGTAATGAAGTACAACACTGAAACAGTCAATTAAACCTGGTTTCGATCAATATTTTAGAGGATAACGCAAGTTAGGTCTGGCATAGATCTGGGATTCGCCCTCATCAGGCTCATACTTTCGCGTTTTTCACATACTTGTTGAACAGATCCTGGGTTATTTCTGGTTTGTATCACGTAGTAGTGTGGTACCACACTGAAACAGTCCATTAATGCTGGTCTTGATACATATTTTAGAGGATAACGCATGTTAGGTCTGGGATAGGTCTGGGATTTGCCCTCATCAGACTCATACCTACGCACACTTCACATACTCGTTGAACAGATCCTGGGTTATTTTCTGGTTTGGATCACATAGTAATGTGGTACCAAACTGAAACAGTCGATTAAACCAGGTTTCGATCAATATTTTTGAGGATAGCGCATGTTAGGTCTAGGTTAGGCCTGGGATTTTCACTCATCAGACTCATACATTCGCATTCCTCACTTACTTGTTGAACGGATCCTGGGTTTTTTCTGGTTTGTATCACGTAGTAATGTGGTACCACACTGAAACAGTCCATTAAACCTGGTTTGGATCAATATTTTAGAGGATAACGCATGTTAGGTCTAGGTTAGCCCTGGGATTTTCACTCATCAGACTCATACTTTCGCATTCTTCTTATACTTGTTGAACTGATCCTGGGTTTTTTCTGGTTTGGATCACGTAGTAATGTGGTACCACACTGAAACAGTCGATTAAACGTGGTTTCGATCAATATTTTAGAGGATAACGCAAGTTAAGTCTGGGATTGGTCTGGGATTTGACCTCATCAGACTCATACTTTCGCACACTTCACATACTCGTTGAACAGATCCTGGGTTATTTTCTGGTTTGGATCACATAGTAATGTGGTACCAAACTGAAACAGTCGATTAAACCAGGTTTCGATCAATATTTATCAGGATAACGCATGTTAGGTCTAGGTTAGGCCTGGGATTTTCACCCATCAGACTCATACTTTCGCATTCTTCACATACTTGTTGAACGGATCCTGGGTTATTTTCTGGTTTGGATCACATAGTAATGTGGTACCACACTGAAACTGTCGATTAAACCAGGTTTCGATCAATATTTTTGAGGATAACGCATGTTAGGTCTAGGTTAGGCCTGGGATTTTCACTCATCAGACTCATACTTTCGCATTCCTCACATACTTGTTAAACGGATCCTGGGTTTTTACTGGTTTGGATCACGTAGTAATGTGGTACCACACTGAAACAGTCGATTAAACCTGGTTTCGATCAATATTTTAGAGAATAATTCATGTTAGGTCTAGGTTAGGTCTGGGATTTGCTCTCATCAGGCTCAGTCTTTCGCATATTTCTCATACTTGATGGCTAGATCCTGGGCTGTTTCTGGATTGTATGACGTAGTAATGTGGTACCACGCTGAAACAGCGAATTAAACCTGGTTTCGATCAATATTTTTGAGGATAACGCATGTTAGGTCTAGGTTAGGCCTGGGATTTTCACTCATCAGACTCATACTTTCGCATTCTTCACATACTTGTTGAACGGATCCTGGGTTTTTTCTGGTTTGGATCACGTTGTAACGTGGGACCACACTGAAACAATCAATTAAACCTGGTCTTGATAAATATTATAGAGGATAACGCATGTTAGGCTTGGGTTAGGTCTAGGATTTGCCCTCAGCAGGCTCATACTTTCGCATATCTCTCATACTTCATGGCTAGATCCTGGGCTGTTTCTGGATTGTATCACGTAGTAATGTGGTACCACGCTGAAACAGTCAATTAAACCTGGTTTCGATCAATATTTTAGAGAATAATTCATGTTAGGTCTAGGTTAGGTCTGGGATTTGCTCTCATCAGGCTCATTCTTTCGCATATTTCTCATACATGTTGAACAGATCCTGGGTTCTTTCTGGTTTGAATCACGTAGTAATGTGGGACCACACTGAAACAATCCATTAAACCTGGTTTCCATCAATATTTTAGAGGACAACGCAAGTTAGGTCTGGGATAGGTCTGGGATATGCCCTCATCAGGCTCATACTTTCGCGTTTTTCACATACTTGTTGAACAGATCCTGGGTTTTTTCTGGTTTGGATCACGTAGTAGTGTGGTACCACACTGAAACAGTCCATTAAACCTGGTTTGGATCAATATTTTAGAGGATAACGCATGTTAGGTCTGGGATAGGTCTGGGATTTGCCCTCATCAGACTCATACTTTCGCACACTTCACATACTCGTTGAACAGATCCTGGGTTATTTTCTGGTTTGGATCACATAGTAATGTGGTACCACACTGAAACATTCGATTAAACCAGGTTTCGATCAATATTTTTGAGGACAACGCATGTTAGGTCTAGGTTAGGCCTGGGATTTTCACTCAACAGACTCATACTTTCGCATTCTTCACATACTTGTTGAACGGATCCTGGGTTTTTTCTGGTTTGGATCACGTAGTAATGTGGTACCACACTGAAACAGTCGATTAAACGTGGTTTCGATCAATATTTTTGAGGATAACGCATGTTAGGTTTGGGATAGGTCTGGGATTTGACCTCATCAGACTCATACTTTCGCACACTTCACATACTCGTTGAACAGATCCTGGGTTATTTTCTGGTTTGGATCACGTAGTAATGTGGTACCACACTGAAACAGTCGATTGAACCTGGTTTCGATGAATATTTTAGAGAATAATTCATGTTAGGTCTAGGTTAGGTCTGGGATTTGCTCTCATCAGGCTCATTCTTTCGCATATTTCTCATACTTGTTGAACAGATCCTGGGTTTTTTCTGGTTTGGATCCCGTAGTAGTGTGGTACCACACAGAAACAGTCCATTAAACCTGGTTTCGCTCAATATTTTAGAGGAT
Source organism: Colletes latitarsis (assembly GCF_051014445.1). Classification (NCBI taxonomy): domain Eukaryota; kingdom Metazoa; phylum Arthropoda; class Insecta; order Hymenoptera; family Colletidae; genus Colletes; species Colletes latitarsis. The sequence continues at coordinate 4,373,752 of NC_135136.1, read as the reverse complement.
AACGCATGTTAGGTCTAGGATAGGCCTGGGATTTTCACTCATCAGACTCATACTTTCGCATTCTTCACATTCTTGTTGAACTGACCCTGGGTTTTTTCTGGTTTGGATCACGTTGTGGTGTGGGACCACACTGAAACAATCAATTAAACCTGGTCTTGATAAATATTTTAGAGGATAACGCAAGTTAGGTCTGGCATAGGTCTGGGATTCGGCCTCATCAGGCTCATACTCTCGCGTTTTTCACATACTTGTTGAACAGATCCTGGGTTTTTTCTGGTTTGTATCACGCAGTAGTGTGGTACCACACTGAAACAGTACATTAAACCTGGTTTGGATGAATATTTTAGAGGATAACGCATGTTAGGTCAAGGTTAGGTCTAAGATTTGCCCTCATCAGGCTCACAGTTTGGAGTTTTTCACATACTTGTTAAACAGATCCTGGGTTTTTTCTGGTTTGGATGACGAAGTAGTGTGGTACCACACTGAAACAGTCCATTAAACCTGGTTTCGCTCAATATTTCAGCGGATAACGCATGTTAGGTCTAGGTTACGTCTGGGATTTGCTCCCATTAGGCTCATACTTTCGCATATTTCTCATACTTGATGGCTAGATCATGGGCTTTTTCTGGATTGCATCACGTAGTAATGTAGTACCACACTGAAACAGTCAATGAAACCTGGTTTCCATCAATATTTTAGAGGACAACGCAAGTTAGGTCTAGGTAAGGCCTGAGATTTTCACTGATCAGACTCATACTTTCGCCTTCTTCACATACTCGTTGAACGGATCCTGGGTTTTTTCTGGTTTGGAACACGTTGTAATTTGGTACCACACTGATACATTCAATTAAACCTGGTCTTGATAAATATTTTAGAGAATAACGCATGTTAGGTCTGGGTTAGGTCTAGGATTTGCCCTCATCAGGCTCATACTTTCGCATATTTCTCATACTTCATGGCTAGATCCTGGGCTATTTCTGGATTGGATCACGTAGTAAAGTGGTACCACACTGAAACATTCAATGAAACCTGGTCTGGATAAAAATTTTAGAGGATAACGCATGTTAGGTCAAGGTTAGGTCTAAGATTTGCCCTCATCAGGCTCACAGTTTCGCGTTTTTCACATACTTGTCGAACAGATCCTGGGTTTTTTGTGGTTTGGATCACGTAGTAATGTGGTACCACACTGAAACATTCAATTAAACCTGGTCTTGATAAATATTTTAGAGGATAACGCATGTTAGGTCTGGGATAGGTCTGCGATTAGCCCTCATCAGACTCATACTTTCGCACACTTCACATACTCGTTGACGAGATCCTGGGCCTTTTTCTAGTTTGGATCACGCAGTAATGTGGTACCACACTGAAACAGTCGATTAAACCTGGTTTCGATCAATATTTTTGAGGATAACGCATGTTAGGTCTGGGATAGGTCTGGGATTAGCCCTCACCAGGCTCATTCTTTCGCATATTTCTCATACTTGTTGAACAGATCCTGGGTTTTTTCTGGTTTGGATCCCGTAGTAGTGTGGTACCACACTGAAACAGTCCATTAAACCTGGTTTCGCTCAATATTTTAGAGGATAACGCATGTTAGGTCTAGGATAGGCCTGGGATTTTCACTCATCAGACTCATACTTTCGTATTCTTCACATTCTTGTTGAACTGACCCTGGGTTTTTTCTGGTTTGGATCACGTTGTGGCGTGGGACCACACTGAAACAATCAATTAAACCTGGTCTTGATAAATATTTTAGAGGATAACGCAAGTTAGGTCTGGCATAGGTCTGGGATTCGGCCTCATCAGGCTCATACTCTCGCGTTTTTCACATACTTGTTGAACAGATCCTGGGTTTTTCTGGTTTTGTTCACGTAGTAATGTGGGTCCACACTGAAACAATCAATTAAACCTGGTCTTGATAAATATTTTAGAGGATAACGCATGTTAGGTCTGGGATTTGCCCTCATCAGACTCATACTTTCGCACACTTCACATACTCGTTGAACAGATCCTGCGTTATTTTCTGGTTTGGATCACATAGTAATGTGGTACCACACTGAAACATTCAATTAAACCTGGTCTTGATAAATATTTTAGAGGATAACGCATGTTAGGTCTGGGTTACGTCTAGGATTTGACCTCATCAGGCTCATACTTTCGCATATTTCTCATACTTGATGGCTATATCCTGGGCTATTTCTGGATTGGATCACGTAGTAAAGTGGTACCACACTGAAACACTCAATGAAACCTGGTCTGGATAAATATTTTAGAGGATAACGCATCTTAGGTCTGGGTTAGGTCTAAGATTTGCCCTCATCAGGCTCACAGTTTCGCGTTTTTCACATACTTGTTGAACAGATCGTGGGTTTTTTCTGGTTTGGATCACGTAGTAATGTGGTACCACACTAAAACAGTCAATTAAACCAGGTTTCGATCAATATTTTGGAGGATAACGCAAGTTAGGTCTGGAATAGGTCTGGGATTTGCTCTCATCAGGCTCATTCTTTCGCATATTTCTCATACTTGATGGCTAGATCCTGAGCTTTTTCTGGATTGCATCACGTAGTAATGTAGTACCACACTGAAACAGTCAATGAAACCTGGTCTCCATCAATATTTTAGAGGACAACGCAAGTTAGGTCTAGGTAAGGCCTGAGATTTTCACTGATCAGACTCATACGTTCGCATTCTTCACATACTTGTTGAACGGATCCTGGGTTTTTTCTGGTTTGGATCACGTAGTTATGTGGGTCCACACTGAAACAATCAATTAAACCTGGTCTTGATAAATATTTTAGAGGATAACGCGTGTTATGTCTGGGATAGGTCTGGGATTTGCCCTTATCAGACTCATACTTTCGCACACTTCACATACTCGTTGAACAGATCCTGGGTTATTTTCTGGTTTGGATCAGATAGTAATGTGGTACCACACTGAAACAGTCGATTAAACCAGGTTTCGATCAATATTTTTGAGGATAACGCATGTTAGGTCTAGGTTAGGCCTGGGATTTTCACTCATCAGACTCATACTTTCGCATTCTTCACATACTTGTTGAACGGATCCTGGGTTTTTTCTGGTTTGGATCACGTAGTAAACTGGGTCCACACTGAAACAATCAATTAAACCTGGTCTTGATAAATATTTTAGAGGATAACGCATGTTAGGTCTGGGATAGGTCTGGGATTTGACCTCATCAGACTCATACTTTCGCACACTTCACATACTCGTTGAACAGATCCTGGGTTATTTTCTGGTTTGGATCACGTAGTAATGTGGTACCACACTGAAACAGTCGATTGAACCTGGTTTCGATGAATATTTTAGAGAATAATTCATGTTAGGTCTAGGTTAGGTCTGGGATTTGCTCTCATCAGGCTCATTCTTTCGCATATTTCTCATACTTGTTGAACAGATCCTGGGTTTTTTCTGGTTTGGATCCCGTAGTAGTGTGGTACCACACAGAAACAGTCCATTAAACCTGGTTTCGCTCAATATTTTAGAGGATAACGCATGTTAGGTCTAGGATAGGCCTGGGATTTTCACTCATCAGACTCATACTTTCGCATTCTTCACATTCTTGTTGAACTGACCCTGGGTTTTTTCTGGTTTGGATCACGTTGTGGTGTGGGACCACACTGAAACAATCAATTAAACCTGGTCTTGATAAATATTTTAGAGGATAACGCAAGTTAGGTCTGGCATAGGTCTGGGATTCGGCCTCATCAGGCTCATACTCTCGCGTTTTTCACATACTTGTTGAACAGATCCTGGGTTTTTTCTGGTTTGTATCACGCAGTAGTGTGGTACCACACTGAAACAGTACATTAAACCTGGTTTGGATGAATATTTTAGAGGATAACGCATGTTAGGTCAAGGTTAGGTCTAAGATTTGCCCTCATCAGGCTCACAGTTTCGCGTTTTTCACATACTTGTCGAACAGATCCTGGGTTTTTTGTGGTTTGGATCACGTAGTAATGTGGTACCACACTGAAACATTCAATTAAACCTGGTCTTGATAAATATTTTAGAGGATAACGCATGTTAGGTCTGGGATAGGTCTGCGATTAGCCCTCATCAGACTCATACTTTCGCACACTTCACATACTCGTTGACGAGATCCTGGGCCTTTTTCTAGTTTGGATCACGCAGTAATGTGGTACCACACTGAAACAGTCGATTAAACCTGGTTTCGATCAATATTTTTGAGGATAACGCATGTTAGGTCTGGGATAGGTCTGGGATTAGCCCTCACCAGGCTCATTCTTTCGCATATTTCTCATACTTGTTGAACAGATCCTGGGTTTTTTCTGGTTTGGATCCCGTAGTAGTGTGGTACCACACTGAAACAGTCCATTAAACCTGGTTTCGCTCAATATTTTAGAGGATAACGCATGTTAGGTCTAGGATAGGCCTGGGATTTTCACTCATCAGACTCATACTTTCGTATTCTTCACATTCTTGTTGAACTGACCCTGGGTTTTTTCTGGTTTGGATCACGTTGTGGCGTGGGACCACACTGAAACAATCAATTAAACCTGGTCTTGATAAATATTTTAGAGGATAACGCAAGTTAGGTCTGGCATAGGTCTGGGATTCGGCCTCATCAGGCTCATACTCTCGCGTTTTTCACATACTTGTTGAACAGATCCTGGGTTTTTCTGGTTTTGTTCACGTAGTAATGTGGGTCCACACTGAAACAATCAATTAAACCTGGTCTTGATAAATATTTTAGAGGATAACGCATGTTAGGTCTGGGATAGGTCTGGGATTTGCCCTCATCAGACTCATACTTTCGCACACTTCACATACTCGTTGAACAGATCCTGCGTTATTTTCTGGTTTGGATCACATAGTAATGTGGTACCACACTGAAACATTCAATTAAACCTGGTCTTGATAAATATTTTAGAGGATAACGCATGTTAGGTCTGGGTTACGTCTAGGATTTGACCTCATCAGGCTCATACTTTCGCATATTTCTCATACTTGATGGCTATATCCTGGGCTATTTCTGGATTGGATCACGTAGTAAAGTGGTACCACACTGAAACACTCAATGAAACCTGGTCTGGATAAATATTTTAGAGGATAACGCATCTTAGGTCTGGGTTAGGTCTAAGATTTGCCCTCATCAGGCTCACAGTTTCGCGTTTTTCACATACTTGTTGAACAGATCGTGGGTTTTTTCTGGTTTGGATCACGTAGTAATGTGGTACCACACTAAAACAGTCAATTAAACCAGGTTTCGATCAATATTTTGGAGGATAACGCAAGTTAGGTCTGGAATAGGTCTGGGATTTGCTCTCATCAGGCTCATTCTTTCGCATATTTCTCATACTTGATGGCTAGATCCTGAGCTTTTTCTGGATTGCATCACGTAGTAATGTAGTACCACACTGAAACAGTCAATGAAACCTGGTCTCCATCAATATTTTAGAGGACAACGCAAGTTAGGTCTAGGTAAGGCCTGAGATTTTCACTGATCAGACTCATACGTTCGCATTCTTCACATACTTGTTGAACGGATCCTGGGTTTTTTCTGGTTTGGATCACGTAGTTATGTGGGTCCACACTGAAACAATCAATTAAACCTGGTCTTGATAAATATTTTAGAGGATAACGCGTGTTATGTCTGGGATAGGTCTGGGATTTGCCCTTATCAGACTCATACTTTCGCACACTTCACATACTCGTTGAACAGATCCTGGGTTATTTTCTGGTTTGGATCAGATAGTAATGTGGTACCACACTGAAACAGTCGATTAAACCAGGTTTCGATCAATATTTTTGAGGATAACGCATGTTAGGTCTAGGTTAGGCCTGGGATTTTCACTCATCAGACTCATACTTTCGCATTCTTCACATACTTGTTGAACGGATCCTGGGTTTTTTCTGGTTTGGATCACGTAGTAATCTGGGTCCACACTGATACAATCAATTAAACCTGGTCTTGATAAATATTTTAGAGGATAACGCATGTTAGGTCTGGGATAGGTCTGGGATTTGACCTCATCAGACTCATACTTTCGCACACTTCACATACTCGTTGAACAGATCCTGGGTTATTTTCTGGTTTGGATCACGTAGTAATGTGGTACCACACTGAAACAGTCGATTGAACCTGGTTTCGATGAATATTTTAGAGAATAATTCATGTTAGGTCTAGGTTAGGTCTGGGATTTGCTCTCATCAGGCTCATTCTTTCGCATATTTCTCATACTTGTTGAACAGATCCTGGGTTTTTTCTGGTTTGGATCCCGTAGTAGTGTGGTACCACACAGAAACAGTCCATTAAACCTGGTTTCGCTCAATATTTTAGAGGATAACGCATGTTAGGTCTAGGATAGGCCTGGGATTTTCACTCATCAGACTCATACTTTCGCATTCTTCACATTCTTGTTGAACTGACCCTGGGTTTTTTCTGGTTTGGATCACGTTGTGGTGTGGGACCACACTGAAACAATCAATTAAACCTGGTCTTGATAAATATTTTAGAGGATAACGCAAGTTAGGTCTGGCATAGGTCTGGGATTCGGCCTCATCAGGCTCATACTCTCGCGTTTTTCACATACTTGTTGAACAGATCCTGGGTTTTTTCTGGTTTGTATCACGCAGTAGTGTGGTACCACACTGAAACAGTACATTAAACCTGGTTTGGATGAATATTTTAGAGGATAACGCATGTTAGGTCAAGGTTAGGTCTAAGATTTGCCCTCATCAGGCTCACAGTTTGGAGTTTTTCACATACTTGTTAAACAGATCCTGGGTTTTTTCTGGTTTGGATGACGAAGTAGTGTGGTACCACACTGAAACAGTCCATTAAACCTGGTTTCGCTCAATATTTCAGCGGATAACGCATGTTAGGTCTAGGTTACGTCTGGGATTTGCTCCCATTAGGCTCATACTTTCGCATATTTCTCATACTTGATGGCTAGATCATGGGCTTTTTCTGGATTGCATCACGTAGTAATGTAGTACCACACTGAAACAGTCAATGAAACCTGGTTTCCATCAATATTTTAGAGGACAACGCAAGTTAGGTCTAGGTAAGGCCTGAGATTTTCACTGATCAGACTCATACTTTCGCCTTCTTCACATACTCGTTGAACGGATCCTGGGTTTTTTCTGGTTTGGAACACGTTGTAATTTGGTACCACACTGATACATTCAATTAAACCTGGTCTTGATAAATATTTTAGAGAATAACGCATGTTAGGTCTGGGTTAGGTCTAGGATTTGCCCTCATCAGGCTCATACTTTCGCATATTTCTCATACTTCATGGCTAGATCCTGGGCTATTTCTGGATTGGATCACGTAGTAAAGTGGTACCACACTGAAACATTCAATGAAACCTGGTCTGGATAAAAATTTTAGAGGATAACGCATGTTAGGTCAAGGTTAGGTCTAAGATTTGCCCTCATCAGGCTCACAGTTTCGCGTTTTTCACATACTTGTCGAACAGATCCTGGGTTTTTTGTGGTTTGGATCACGTAGTAATGTGGTACCACACTGAAACATTCAATTAAACCTGGTCTTGATAAATATTTTAGAGGATAACGCATGTTAGGTCTGGGATAGGTCTGCGATTAGCCCTCATCAGACTCATACTTTCGCACACTTCACATACTCGTTGACGAGATCCTGGGTCTTTTTCTAGTTTGGATCACGCAGTAATGTGGTACCACACTGAAACAGTCGATTAAACCTGGTTTCGATCAATATTTTTGAGGATAACGCATGTTAGGTCTGGGATAGGTCTGGGATTAGCCCTCACCAGGCTCATTCTTTCGCATATTTCTCATACTTGTTGAACAGATCCTGGGTTTTCTCTGGTTTGGATCCCGTAGTAGTGTGGTACCACACTGAAACAGTCCATTAAACCTGGTTTCGCTCAATATTTTAGAGGATAACGCATGTTAGGTCTAGGATAGGCCTGGGATTTTCACTCATCAGACTCATACTTTCGCATTCTTCACATTCTTGTTGAACTGACCCTGGGTTTTTTCTGGTTTGGATCACGTTGTGGCGTGGGACCACACTGAAACAATCAATTAAACCTGGTCTTGATAAATATTTTAGAGGATAACGCAAGTTAGGTCTGGCATAGGTCTGGGATTCGGCCTCATCAGGCTCATACTCTCGCGTTTTTCACATACTTGTTGAACAGATCCTGGGTTTTTCTGGTTTTGTTCACGTAGTAATGTGGGTCCACACTGAAACAATCAATTAAACCTGGTCTTGATAAATATTTTAGAGGATAACGCATGTTAGGTCTGGGATAGGTCTGGGATTTGCCCTCATCAGACTCATACTTTCGCACACTTCACATACTCGTTGAACAGATCCTGCGTTATTTTCTGGTTTGGATCACATAGTAATGTGGTACCACACTGAAACATTCAATTAAACCTGGTCTTGATAAATATTTTAGAGGATAACGCATGTTAGGTCTAGGTTACGTCTGGGATTTGCTCCCATTAGGCTCATACTTTCGCATATTTCTCATACTTGATGGCTAGATCATGGGCTTTTTCTGGATTGCATCACGTAGTAATGTAGTACCACACTGAAACAGTCAATGAAACCTGGTTTCCATCAATATTTTAGAGGACAACGCAAGTTAGGTCTAGGTAAGGCCTGAGATTTTCACTGATCAGACTCATACTTTCGCCTTCTTCACATACTCGTTGAACGGATCCTGGGTTTTTTCTGGTTTGGAACACGTTGTAATTTGGTACCACACTGATACATTCAATTAAACCTGGTCTTGATAAATATTTTAGAGAATAACGCATGTTAGGTCTGGGTTAGGTCTAGGATTTGCCCTCATCAGGCTCATACTTTCGCATATTTCTCATACTTCATGGCTAGATCCTGGGCTATTTCTGGATTGGATCACGTAGTAAAGTGGTACCACACTGAAACATTCAATGAAACCTGGTCTGGATAAAAATTTTAGAGGATAACGCATGTTAGGTCAAGGTTAGGTCTAAGATTTGCCCTCATCAGGCTCACAGTTTCGCGTTTTTCACATACTTGTCGAACAGATCCTGGGTTTTTTGTGGTTTGGATCACGTAGTAATGTGGTACCACACTGAAACATTCAATTAAACCTGGTCTTGATAAATATTTTAGAGGATAACGCATGTTAGGTCTGGGATAGGTCTGCGATTAGCCCTCATCAGACTCATACTTTCGCACACTTCACATACTCGTTGACGAGATCCTGGGTCTTTTTCTAGTTTGGATCACGCAGTAATGTGGTACCACACTGAAACAGTCGATTAAACCTGGTTTCGATCAATATTTTTGAGGATAACGCATGTTAGGTCTGGGATAGGTCTGGGATTAGCCCTCATCAGACTCATACTTTCGCTTTCTTCACATACTTGTTGAACGGACCCTGGGCTTTTTCTGGATTGCATCACGTAGTAATGTAGTACCACACTGAAACAGTCGATTAAACCTGGTTTCGATCAATATTTTTGAGGATAACGCATGTTAGGTCTGGGATAGGTCTGGGATTAGCCCTCATCAGGCTCATACTTTCGCATATTTCTCATACTTGATGGCTAGATCATGGGCTTTTTCTGGATTGCATCACGTAGTAATGTGGTACCACACTGAAACATTCAATTAAACCTGGTCTTGATAAATATTTTAGAGGATAACGCATGTTAGGTCTGGGTTACGTCTAGGATTTGCCCTCATCAGGCTCATACTTTCGCATATTTCTCATACTTCATGGCTAGATCCTGGGCTGTTTCTGCATTGTATCACGTAGTAATGTGGTACCACGCTGAAACAGTCAATTAAACCTGGTTTCGATCAATATTTTAGAGGATAACGCAAGCTAGGTCTGGGATAGGTCTAGGATTTGCCCTCATCAGGCTCTTACTATCGCATATTTCTCATACTTCATGGCTAGATCCTGGGCTATTTCTGGATTGGATCACGTAGTAAAGTGGTACCACACTGAAACATTCAATGAAACCTGTTCTGGATAAATATTTTAGAGGATAACGCATCTTAGGTCTGGGTTAGGTCTAAGATTTGCCCTCATCAGGCTCACTGTTTCGCGTTTTTCACATACTTGTTGAACGGATCCTGGATTTTTTCTGGTTTGGGTCACGTAGTAATGTGGGACCACACTGAAACAGTCAATTAAACCTGGTTTCGCCCAATATTTTAGAGAATAATTCATGTTAGGTCTAGGTTAGGTCTGGGATTTGCTCTCATCAGGCTCATACTTTCGCACACTTCACATACTTGTTGAACGGATCCTGGGCTTTTTCTTGTTTGGATCACGTAGTAGTGTGGTACCACACTGAAACAGTCCATTAAACCTGGTTTCGCTCAATATTTTAGAGGATAACGCATGTTAGGTCTAGGTCAGTCCTGGGATTTTCACTCATCAGACTCATACTTTCGGATTCTTCACATACTTGTTGAACGGATCCTGGATTTTTTCTGGTTTGGGTCACGTAGTAATGTGGGACCACACTGAAACAGTCAATTAAACCTGGTTTCGACCAATATTTTAGAGAATAATTCATGTTAGGTCTAGGTTAGGTCTGGGATTTGCACTCATCAGGCTCATACTTTCGCACACTTCACATACTTGTTGAACGGATCCTGGGTTTTTTCTGGTTTGGATCACGTAGTGATGTGGTTCCACACTGAAACATTCGATTAAACCTGGTCTTGGTAAATATTTTAGAGGATAACGCATGTTAGGTCTGGGTTAGGTCTAGGATTTGCCCTCATCAGGCTCATACTTTCGCATATTTCTCATACTTCATGGCTAGATCCTGGGCTATTTCTGGATTGGATCACGTAGTAAAGTGGTACCACACTGAAACATTCAATGAAACCTGGTCTGGATAAATATTTTAGAGGACAACGCATCTTAGGTCTGGGTTAGGTCTAAGATTTGCCCTCATCAGGCTCACAGTTTCGCGTTTTTCACATACTTGTTGAACAGATCCTGGGTTTTTTCTGGTTTGAATCACGTAGTAATGTGGTACCACACTAAAACAGTCAATTAAACCTGGTTTCGATCAATATTTTAGAGGATCACGCAAGCTAGGTCTGGGATAGGTCTGGGATTAGCCCTCATCAGACTCATACTTTCGCACGCTTCACATACTCGTTGACAAGATCCTGGGTTTTTTTCTGGCTGGGATCACGTAGTAATGTGGTTCCACACTGAAACAGTCGATTAGACTTGGCTTCGATCAATATTTTAGAGGATAACGCAAGTTAGGTCTGGGATAGGTCTGGGATTTGCCCTCATCAGGCTCATACTTTCGCGTTTTTCACATACTTGTTGAACGGATCCTGGGTTTTTCTGGTTTTGTTCACGTAGTAATGTGGGTCCACACTGAAACAATCAATTAAACCTGGTCTTGATAAATATTTTAGAGGATAACGCATGTTAGGTCTGGGATAGGTCTGGGATTTGCCCTCATCAGACTCATACTTTCGCACACTTCACATACTCGTTGAACAGATCCTGCGTTATTTTCTGGTTTGGATCACATAGTAATGTGGTACCACACTGAAACATTCAATTAAACCTGGTCTTGATAAATATTTTAGAGGATAACGCATGTTAGGACTGGGTTACGTCTAGGATTTGCCCTCATCAGGCTCATACTTTCGCATATTTCTCATACTTGATGGCTATATCCTGGGCTATTTCTGGATTGGATCACGTAGTAAAGTGGTACCACACTGAAACACTCAATGAAACCTGGTCTGGATAAATATTTTAGAGGATAACGCATCTTAGGTCTGGGTTAGGTCTAAGATTTGCCCTCATCAGGCTCACAGTTTCGCGTTTTTCACATACTTGTTGAACAGATCCTGGGTTTTTTCTGGTTTGGATCACGTAGTAATGTGGTACCACACTAAAACAGTCAATTAAACCAGGTTTCGATCAATATTTTGGAGGATAACGCAAGTTAGGTCTGGAATAGGTCTGGGATTTGCTCTCATCAGGCTCATTCTTTCGCATATTTCTCATATTTGATGGCTAGATCCTGAGCTTTTTCTGGATTGCATCACGTAGTAATGTAGTACCACACTGAAACAGTCAATGAAACCTGGTCTCCATCAATATTTTAGAGGACAACGCAAGTTAGGTCTAGGTAAGGCCTGAGATTTTCACTGATCAGACTCATACGTTCGCATTCTTCACATACTTGTTGAACGGATCCTGGGTTTTTTCTGGTTTGGATCACGTAGTTATGTGGGTCCACACTGAAACAATCAATTAAACCTGGTCTTGATAAATATTTTAGAGGATAACGCGTGTTATGTCTGGGATAGGTCTGGGATTTGCCCTTATCAGACTCATACTTTCGCACACTTCACATACTCGTTGAACAGATCCTGGGTTATTTTCTGGTTTGGATCAGATAGTAATGTGGTACCACACTGAAACAGTCGATTAAACCAGGTTTCGATCAATATTTTTGAGGATAACGCATGTTAGGTCTAGGTTAGGCCTGGGATTTTCACTCATCAGACTCATACTTTCGCATTCTTCACATACTTGTTGAACGGATCCTGGGTTTTTTCTGGTTTGGATCACGTAGTAATCTGGGTCCACACTGAAACAGTCGATTAAACCTGGTCTTGATAAATATTTTAGAGAATAACGCATGTTAGGTCTGGGTTAGGTCTAGGATTTGCCCTCATCAGGCTCATACTTTCGCATATTTCTCATACTTCATGGCTAGATCCTGGGCTATTTCTGGATTGGATCACGTAGTAAAGTGGTACCACACTGAAACATTCAATGAAACCTGGTCTGGATAATAATTTTAGAGGATAACGCATGTTAGGTCAAGGTTAGGTCTAAGATTTGCCCTCATCAGGCTCACAGTTTCGCGTTTTTCACATACTTGTCGAACAGATCCTGGGTTTTTTGTGGTTTGGATCACGTAGTAATGTGGTACCACACTGAAACATTCAATTAAACCTGGTCTTGATAAATATTTTAGAGGATAACGCATGTTAGGTCTGGGATAGGTCTGCGATTAGCCCTCATCAGACTCATACTTTCGCACACTTCACATACTCGTTGACGAGATCCTGGGTTTTTTTCTAGTTTGCATCACGCAGTAATGTGGTACCACACTGAAACAGTCGATTAAACCTGGTTTCGATCAATATTTTTGAGGATAACGCATGTTAGGTCTGGGATAGGTCTGGGATTAGCCCTCATCAGACTCATACTTTCGCTTTCTTCACATACTTGTTGAACGGATCCTGGGCTTTTTCTGGATTGCATCAGGTAGTAATGTAGTACCACACTGAAACAGTCGATTAAACCTGGTTTCGATCAATATTTTTGAGGATAACGCATGTTAGGTCTGGGATAGGTCTGGGATTAGCCCTCATCAGGCACATACTTTCGCATATTTCTCATACTTGATGGCTAGATCATGGGCTTTTTCTGGATTGCATCACGTAGTAATGTGGTACCACACTGAAACATTCAATTAAACCTGGTCTTGATAAATATTTTAGAGGATAACGCATGTTAGGTCTGGGTTACGTCTAGGATTTGCCCTCATCAGGCTCATACTTTCGCATATTTCTCATACTTCATGGCTAGATCCTGGGCTGTTTCTGCATTGTATCACGTAGTAATGTGGTACCACGCTGAAACAGTCAATTAAACCTGGTTTCGATCAATATTTTAGAGGATAACGCAAGCTAGGTCTGGGATAGGTCTAGGATTTGCCCTCATCAGGCTCTTACTATCGCATATTTCTCATACTTCATGGCTAGATCCTGGGCTATTTCTGGATTGGATCACGTAGTAAAGTGGTACCACACTGAAACATTCAATGAAACCTGTTCTGGATAAATATTTTAGAGGATAACGCATCTTAGGTCTGGGTTAGGTCTAAGATTTGCCCTCATCAGGCTCACTGTTTCGCGTTTTTCACATACTTGTTGAACGGATCCTGGATTTTTTCTGGTTTGGGTCACGTAGTAATGTGGGACCACACTGAAACAGTCAATTAAACCTGGTTTCGACCAATATTTTTGAGGATAACGCATGTTAGGTCTAGGTTAGGCCTGGGATTTTCAATCATCAGACTCATACTTTCGCATTCTTCACATACTTGTTGAACGGATCCTGGGTTTTTTCTGGTTTGGATCACGTAGTAATCTGGGTCCACACTGAAACAATCAATTAAACCTGGTCTTGATAAATATTTTAGAGGATAACGCATGTTAGGTCTGGGATAGGTCTAAGATTTGCCCTCATCAGGCTCACTGTTTCGCGTTTTTCACATACTTGTTGAACGGATCCTGGGTTTTTTCTGGTTTTGTTCACGTAGTAATGTGGGTCCACACTGAAACAATCAATTAAACCTGGTCTTGATAAATATTTTAGAGGATAACGCATGTTAGGTCTGGGATAGGTCTGGGATTTGCCCTCATCAGACTCATACTTTCGCACACTTCACATACTCGTTGAACAGATCCTGCGTTATTTTCTGGTTTGGATCACATAGTAATGTGGTACCACACTGAAACATTCAATTAAACCTGGTCTTGATAAATATTTTAGAGGACAACGCATGTTAGGTCTGGGTTACGTCTAGGATTTGCCCTCATCAGGCTCATACTTTCGCATATTTCTCATACTTGATGGCTATATCCTGGGCTATTTCTGGATTGGATCACGTAGTAAAGTGGTACCACACTGAAACACTCAATGAAACCTGGTCTGGATAAATATTTTAGAGGATAACGCATCTTAGGTCTGGGTTAGGTCTAAGATTTGCCCTCATCAGGCTCACAGTTTCGCGTTTTTCACATACTTGTTGAACAGATCCTGGGTTTTTTCTGGTTTGGATCACGTAGTAATGTGGTACCACACTAAAACAGTCAATTAAACCAGGTTTCGATCAATATTTTGGAGGATAACGCAAGTTAGGTCTGGAATAGGTCTGGGATTTGCTCTCATCAGGCTCATTCTTTCGCATATTTCTCATACTTGATGGCTAGATCCTGAGCTTTTTCTGGATTGCATCACGTAGTAATGTAGTACCACACTGAAACAGTCAATGAAACCTGGTCTCCATCAATATTTTAGAGGACAACGCAAGTTAGGTCTAGGTAAGGCCTGAGATTTTCACTGATCAGACTCATACGTTCGCATTCTTCACATACTTGTTGAACGGATCCTGGGTTTTTTCTGGTTTGGATCACGTAGTTATGTGGGTCCACACTGAAACAATCAATTAAACCTGGTCTTGATAAATATTTTAGAGGATAACGCATGTTAGGTCTGGGATAGGTCTGGGATTTGCCCTCATCAGACTCATACTTTCGCACACTTCACATACTCGTTGAACAGATCCTGGGTTATTTTCTGGTTTGGATCACATAGTAATGTGGTACCACACTGAAACTGTCGATTAAACCAGGTTTCGATCAATATTTTTGAGGATAACGCATGTTAGGTCTAGGTTAGGCCTGGGATTTTCACTCATCAGACTCATACTTTCGCATTCTTCACATACTTGTTGAACGGATCCTGGGTTTTTTCTGGTTTGGATCACGTAGTAATCTGGGTCCACACTGAAACAATCAATTAAACCTGGTCTTGATAAATATTTTAGAGGATAACGCATGTTAGGTCTGGGATAGGTCTGGGATTTGCCCTCATCAGACTCATACTTTCGCACACTTCACATACTCGTTGAACAGATCCTGGGTTATTTTCTGGTTTGGATCACATAGTAATGTGGTACCACACTGAAACATTCGATTAAACCAGGTTTCGATCAATATTTTTGAGGACAACGCATGTTAGGTCTAGGTTAGGCCTGGGATTTTCACTCAACAGACTCATACTTTCGCATTCTTCACATACTTGTTGAACTGAAACTGGGTTTTTTTCTGGTTTGGATCACGTAGTAATGTGGTTCCACACTGAAACAGTCGGTTAAACCTGGTTTCGATCAATATTTTAGTGGATAACGCAAGTTAGGTCTGGGATAGGTCTGGGATTTGCCCTCATCAGACTCATACCGACGCACACTTCACATACTCGTTGAACAGATCCTGGGTTATTTTCTGGTTTGGATCACATTGTAATGTGGTACCACACTGAAACAGTCGATTAAACCAGGTTTCGATCAATATTTTTGAGGATAACGCATGTTAGGTCTAGGTTAGGCCTGGGATTTTCACTCATCAGACTCATACTTTCGCATTCCTCACATACTTGTTGAACGGATCCTGTGATTTGTCTGGCTTGTATCACGTAGTAATGTGGTACCACACTGAAACAGTCCATTAAACCTGGTTTGGATCAATATTTTAGAGGATAACGCATGTTAGGTCTAGGTTAGCCCTGGGATTTTCAATCATCAGACTCATACTTTCGCATTCTTCTTATACTTGTTGAACTGATCCTGGGTTTTTTCTGGTTTGGATCACATAGTAATGTGGCACCACACTGAAACAGTCGATTAAACCACGTTTCGATCAATATTTTTGAGGATAACGCATGTTAGGTCTAGGTTAGGCCTGGGATTTTCACACATCAGACTCATACTTTCGCATTCTTCACATACTTGTTGAACGGATCCTGGGTTTTTTCTGGTTTGGATCACGTAGTAATGTGGGACCACACTGGATCAGTCAATTAAACCTGGTTTCGACCAATATTTTAGAGAATAATTCATGTTAGGTCTAGGTTAGGTCTGGGATTTTCTCTCATCAGGCTCATTCTTTCGCATATTTCTCATACTTGATGGCTAGATCCTGGGCTTTTTCTGGATTGGATCACGTAGTAATGAAGTACAACACTGAAACTGTCAATTAAGCCTGGTTTCCATCAATATTTTAGAGGACAGCGCATGTTAGGTCTAGGTTAGGCCTGGGATTTGCCCTGATCAGGGTCATACTATCGCAGTTTTAACATACATGTTGACCTGATCGAGGGTTTTTTCTGCTTTGGATCACGTAGTAAAGTGGTACCACACTGAAACAGTCCATTAAACCTAGTTTGGATCAATTGTTTAGAGGATAACGCATGTTAGGTCTAGGTTAGCCCTGGGATTTTCACTCATCCGACTCATACTTTCGCATTCTTCTCATACATGTTGCACTGATCTTGGGGTTTTTCTGGTTTGGATCACGTAGTAATGTGGTACCACACTGAAACAGTCGATTAAACCTGGTTTCGATCAATATCTTAGAGGATAACGCAAGTTAAGTCTGGGATTGGTCTGGGATTTGACCTCATCAGACTCATACTTTCGCACACTTCACATACTCGTTGAACAGATCCTGGGTTATTTTCTGGTTTGGATCACATAGTAATGTGGTACCACACTGAAACAGTCGATTAAACCAGGTTTCGATCAATATTTTTGAGGATAACGCATGTTAGGTCTAGGTTAGGCCTGGGATTTTCACTCATCAGACTCATACTTTCGCATTCTTCACATACTTGTTGAACGGATCCTGGGTTTTTTCTGGTTTGGATCAGGTAGTAATGTGGTACCACACTGAAACAGTCGATTAAACCTGGTTATGATCAATATTTTAGAGGATGACGCATAGTTAGGTTTGGGATAGCACTGGGATTTGACCTCATCAGACTCATACTTTCGCACACTTCACATACTCGTTGAACAGATCCTGGGTTATTTTCTGGTTTGGATCACATAGTAATGTGGTACCACACTGAAACAGTCGATTAAACCTGGTTTCGATCAATTTTTTTTTTGGAGAATAATTCATGTTAGGTCTAGGTTAGGTCTGGGATTTGCTCTCATCAGGCTCGTACTTTCGCATATTTCTCATACTTGATGGCTAGATCCTGGGCTTTTTCTGGATTGCGTCACGTAGTAGTGAAGTACAACACTGAGACAGTCAATTAAACCTGGTTTCCAACAATATCTTAGAGGACAACGCAAGTTAGGTCTGGGATAGGTCTGGGATTTGACCTCATCAGACTCATACTTTCGCACACTTCACATACTCGTTGAACAGATCCTGGGTTATTTTCTGGTTTGGATCACATAGTAATGTGGTACCACACTGAAACAGTCGATTAAACCTGGTTTCGATCAATATTTTAGAGAATAATTCATGCTAGGTCTAGATTAGGTCTGGGATTTGCTCTCATCAGGCTCATTCTTTCGCATATTTCTCATACTTGATGGCTAGATCCTGGGCTGTTTCTGGATTGTATGACGTAGTAATGTGGGTCCACACTGAAACAGTCAATTAAACCTGGTCTTGATAAATATTTTAGAGGATAACGCATGTTAGGTCTGGGTCAGCTCTAGAATTTGCCCTCATCATGCTCATACTTTCGCATCTTTCTCATACATCATGGCTAGATCCTGGGCTATTTCTGGATTGTATCACGTAGTAATGTGGTACCACGCTGAAACAGTCGATTAAACCTGGTTTCGATCAATATTTTAGAGGATAACGCAAGTTAAGTCTGGGATTGGTCTGGGATTTGACCTCATCAGACTCATACTTTCGCACACTTCACATACTTGTTGAACAGATCCCGGGTTTTTTCTGGTTTGGATCCCGTAGTAGTGTGGTACCACACTGAAACAGTCCATTAAACCTGGTATCGCTCAATATTTTAGAGGATAACGCATGTTAGGTCTAGGTCAGGCCTGGGATTTTCACTCATCAGACTCATACTTTCGCATTCTTCACATACTTGTTGAACGGATCCTGGGTTTTTTCTGGTTTGGATCACGTTGTAATGTGGGACCACACTGAAACAATCAATTAAACCTTGTCTTGACAAATATTTTAGAGGATAACGCATGTTAGGCTTGGGTTAGGTCTAGGATTTGCACTCAGCAGGCTCATACTTTCGCATATCTCTCATACTTCATGGCTAGATCCTGGGCTGTTTCTGGATTGTATCACGTAGTAATGTGGTAGCACGCTGAAACAGTCAATTAAACCTGGTTTCGATCAATATTTTAGAGGATAACGCAAGTTAGGTCTGGCATAGGTCTGGAATTCGCCCTCATCAGGCTCATACTTTCGCGTTTTTCACATACTTGTTGAACAGATCCTGGGTTATTTCTGGTTTGTATCACGTAGTAGTGTGGTACCACACTGAAACAGTGCATTAAACCTGGTTTGGATGAATATTTTAGAGGATAACGCATGTAAGGTCTAGGTTAGCCCTGGGATTTCCACTCATCAGACTCATACTTTCGCATTCTTCTCATACTTGTTGAACTGATCCTGGGTTTTTTCTGGTTTGGATCACGTAGTAATGTGGTACCACACTGAAACAGACGATTAAACCTGGTTTCCATCAATATCTTAGAGGACAACGCAAGTTAGGTCTGGGATAGGCCTGGGATTTTCACTCATCAGACTCATACTTTCGCATTCTTCACATACTTGTTGAACGGATCCTGGGTTTTTTCTGGTTTGGATCACGTAGTAATGTGGGACCACACCGAAACAGTCAATTAAACCTGGTTTCCATCAATATTTTAGAGGACAACGCAAGTTAGGTCTGGGATAGGTCTGGGATTTGCCCTCATCAGGCTCATACTTTCGCGATTTTCACATACTTGTTGAACAGATCCTGGGTTTTTTCTGGTTTGGATCCCGTAGTAGTGTGGTACCACAATAAAACAGTCAATTAAACCTGGTTTCGATCAATATTTTAGAGGATATCGCAAGTTAGGCCTGGAATAGGTCTGGGACTTTCACTCATCAGACTCATACTTTCGCATTCTTCACATACTTGTTGAACGGATCCTGTGTTTTTTCTGGATTGGATCACGTAGTAATGTGGTACCACACTGAAACATTCAATGAAACCTGGTCTGGATAAATATTTTAGAGGATAACGCAAGTTAGGTCTGGGATAGGTCTGGGATTAGCCCTCATCAGACTCATACTTTCGCTTTCTTCACATACTCGTTGAACAGATCCTGTGTTATTTTCTGGTTTGGATCACATAGTAATGTGGTACCACACTGGAACAGTCGATTAAACCAGGTTTCGATCAATATTTTTGAGGATAACGCATGTTAGGTCTAGGTCAGGTCTGGGATTTTCACTCATCAGACTCATACTTTCGCATTCTTCACATACTTGTTGAACGGATCCTGGGCTTTTTCTGGATTGGATCACGTAGTAATGTGGTACCACACTGAAACATTCAATGAAACCTGGTCTGGATAAATATTTTAGAGGATAACGCAAGTTAGGTCTGGGGTAGGTCTGGGATTAGCCCTCATCAGACTCATACTTTCGCACACTTCACATACTCGTTGAACAGATCCTGGGTTTTTTTCTGGTTTGGATCACGTAGTAATGTGGTAACACACTGAAACAGTCGATTAAACCTGGTTTCGATCAATATTATTGAGGATAACGCATGTTAGGTCTAGGTCAGGTCTAGGATTTGCCCTCATCAGGCTCATACTTTCTCATATTTCTCATACTTCATGGCTGGATCCTGGGCTATTTCTGGATTGGATCACGTAGTAATGTGGTACCACACTGAAACAGTCAATTAAACCTGGTTTCGATTAATATTTTAGAGGACAACGCAAGTTAGGTCTAGGCAAGGCCTGAGATTTTCACTGATCAGACTCATACTTTCGCCTTCTTCACATACCTGTTGAACGGATCCTGGGTTTTTTCTGGTTTGGAACACGTAGTAATGTGGTACCACACTGAAACATTCAATTAAACCTGGTCTTGATAAATATTTTAGAGAATAACGCATGTTAGGTCTGGGTTAGGTCTAGGATTTGCCCTCATCAGGCTCATACTTTCGCATATTTCTCATACTTCATGGCTAGATCCTGGGCTATCTCTGGATTGGATCACGTAGTAAAGTGGTACCACACTGAAACATTCAATGAAACCTGGTCTGGATATAAATTTTAAAGGATAACGCATGTTAGGTCAAGGTTAGGTCTAAGATTTGCCCTCATCAGGCTCACAGTTTCGCGTTTTTCACATACTTGTCGAACAGATCCTGGGTTTTTTGTGGTTTGGATCACGTAGTAATGTAGTACCACACTGAAACATTCAATTAAACCTGGTCTTGATAAATATTTTAGAGGATAACGCATGTTAGGTCTGGGATAGGTCTGGGATTAGCCCTCATCAGACTCATACTTTCGCACACTTCACATACTCGTTGACGAGATCCTGGGTTTTTTTCTAGTTTGGATCACGCAGTAATGTGGTACCACACTGAAACAGTCGATTAAACCTGGTTTCGATCAATATTTTTGAGGATAACGCATGGTAGGTCTGGGATAGGTCTGGGATTAGCCCTCATCAGACTCATACTTTCGCTTTCTTCATACTTGTTGAACGGATCCTGGGCTTTTTCTGGATTGCATCACGTAGTAATGTAGTACCATACTGAAACAGTCAATGAAACCTGGTTTCCATCAATATTTTAGAGGACAACGCAAGTTAGGTCTAGGTTAGGCCTGGGATTCTCACTCATCAGACTCATACTTTCGCATTCTTCACATACTTGTAGAACGGATCCTGGGTTTTTTCTGGTTTGGATCACGTAGTAATGTGGGACCACACTGAAGCAGTCAATTAAACCTGGTCTTGATAAATATTTTAGAGGATAACGCATGTTAGGTCTGGGTCAGCTCTAGAATTTGCCCTCATCATGCTCATACTTTCGCATCTTTCTCATACATCATGGCTAGATCCTGGTCTATTTCTGGATTGTATCACGTAGTAATGTGGTTCCACACTGAAACAGTCGGTTAAACCTGGTTTCGATCAATATTTTAGTGGATAACGCAAGTTAGGTCTGGGATAGGTCTGGGATTTGCCCTCATCAGACTCATACCTACGCACACTTCACATACTCGTTGAACAGATACTGGGTTTTTTCTGGAGTGGATCACGTAGTAATGAAGTAGAACACTGAAACAGTCAATTAAACCTGGTTTCCATCAATATTTTAGAGGACAGCGCATGTTAGGTCTAGGTTAGGCCTGGGATTTGCCCTGATCAGGGTCATACTTTCGCAGTTTTAACATACATGTTGACCTGATCGAGGGTTTTTTCTGCTTTGGATCACGTAGTAAAGTGGTACCACACTGAAACAGTCCATTAAACCTGGTTTGGATCAATTGTTTAGAGGATAACGCATGTTAGGTCTAGGTTAGCCCTGGGATTTTCACTCATCAGACTCATACTTTCGCATTCTTCTCATACTTGTTGAACAGATCCTGGGTTTTTTTCTGGTTTGTATCACGTAGTAGTGTGGTACCACACTGAAACAGTCCATTAAACCTGGTTTGGATCAATTGTTTAGAGGAAAACGCATGTTAGGTCTAGGTTAGCCCTGGGATTTTCACTCATCAGACTCATACTTTCGCATTCTTCTCATACTTGTTGAACTGATCCTGGGGTTTTTCTGGTTTGGATCACGTAGTAATGTGGTACCACACTGAAATAGTCAATTGAACCTGGTTATGATCAATATTTTAGAGGATAACGCATAGTTAGGTTTGGTATAGGTCTGGGATTTGACCTCATCAGACTCATACTTTCGCACACTTCACATACTCGTTGAACAGATCCTGGGTTATTTTCTGGTTTGGATCACATAGTAATGTGGTACCACACTGAAACAGTCGATTAAACCTGGTTTCGATCAATATTTTTGAGAATAATTCATGTTAGGCCAAAGGTTAGGTCTGGGATTTGCTCTCATCAGGCTCATTCTTTCGCATATTTCTCACACTTGATGGCTAGATCCTGGGCTGTTTCTGGATTGTATGACGTAGTAATGTGGTACCACGCTGAAACAGTCGATTAAACCTGGTTCCGATCAATATTTTAGAGGATAACGTAAGTTAAGTCTGGGATTGGTCTGGGATTTGTCCTCATCAGACTCATACTTTCGCATTTTTCTCATACTTCATGGCTAGATCCTGTGCTATTTCTGGATTGTATCACGTAGTAATGTGGTACCACACTGAAACAGTCAATTAAACCTGGTTTCGCTCAATATTTTAGAAGATAACTCATGTTAGGCCTAGGTTAGGCCTGGGATTTGCCCTCATCAGGGTCATACTTTCGCAGTTTTAACATACATGTTGGCCTGATCGAGGGTTTTTTCTGCTTTGGATCACGTAGTGAAGTGGTACCGCACTGAAGCAGACCATTAAACTTGGTTTGGATCAATATTTTAGAGGATAACGCATGTTAGGTCTAGGTTGGGCCTGGGATTTTCACTCATGAGACACATATTTTCGCATTCTTCACATACTTGTTGAACGTATCCTGGGTTTTTCCTGGTTTGGATCAGGTAGTAATGTGGGACCACACTGGAGCAGTCAATTAAACCTGGTCTTGAAAAATATTTTAGAGGATAACGCATGTTAGGTCTGGATCAGGTCTAGAATTTGCCCTCATCATGCTCATACTTTCGCATCTTTCTCATACATCATGGCTAGATCCTGGGCTATTTCTGGATTGTATCACGTAGTAATGTGGTACCACGCTGAAACAGTCGATTAAACCTGGTTCCGATCAATATTTTAGAGGATAACGTAAGTTAAGTCTGGGATTGGTCTGGGATTTGTCCTCATCAGACTCATACTTTCGCACACTTCACATACTTGTTGAACAGATCCTGGGTTTTTTCTGTTTTGGATCCCGTAGTAGTGTGGTACCACACTGAAACAGTCCATTAAACCTGGTTTCGCTCAATATTTTAGAGGATAACGCATGTTAGGTCTAGGTCAGGCCTGGGATTTTCACTCATCAGACTCATACTTTCGCATTCTTCACATACTTGTTGAACGGATCCTGGGTTTCTTCTGGTTTGGATCACGTAGTAATGTGGTACCACACTGAAACAGACGATTGAACCTGGTTTCGATCAATATCTTAGAGGATAACGAAAGTTAAGTCTGGGATTGGTCTGGGATTTGACCTCATCAGGCTCATAGTTTCGCGTTTTTCACATACTTGTTGAACAGATCCTGGGTTTTTTCTGGTTTGGATCCCGTAGTAGTGCGGTACCACACTGTAACAGTCCATCAAACCTGGTTTCGCTCAATATTTTAGAGGATAACGCATGTTAGGTCTAGGTTACGTCTGGGATTTGCTCTCATTAGGCTCATTCTTTCGCATATTTCTCATACTTGATGGCTAGATCATGTGCTTTTTCTGGATTGCATCACGTAGTACTGTAGTACCACACTGAAACAGTCAATGAATCCTGGTTTCCATCAATATTTTAGAGGACAACGCAAGTTAGGTCTAGGTAAGGCCTGAGATTTTCACTGATCAGACTCATACTTTCGCTTTCTTCACATACTTGTTGAACGGATCCTGGGCTTTTTCGGGATTGCATCACGTAGTAATGTAGTACCACACTGAAACAGTCAATGAAAACTGGTTTCCATCAATATTTTAGAGGACAACGCAAGTTAGGTCTAGGTAAGGCCTGAGATTTTCACTGATCAGACTCATACATTCGCATTCTTCACATACTTGTTGAACGGATCCTGTGTTTTTTCTGGTTTGGATCACGTAGTAATGTGGTACCACACTGAAACATTCAATTAAACCTGGTCTTGATAAATATTTTAGAGGATTACGCATGTTATGTCTGGGTTACGTCTAGGATTTGCCCTCATCAGGCTCATACTTTCGCATATTTCTCATACTTCATGGCTAGATCCTGGGCTGTTTCTGCATTGTATCACGTAGTAATGTGGTACCACGCTGAAACAGTCAATTAAACCTGGTTTCGATCAATATTTCAGAGGATAACGCAAGTTAGGTCTGGGATAGGTCTAGGATTTGCCCTCATCAGGCTCTTACTATCGCATATTTCTCATACTTCATGGCTAGATCCTGGGCTATTTCTGGATTGGATCACGTAGTAAAGTGGTACCACACTGAAACATTCAATGAAACCTGTTCTGGATAAATATTTTAAAGGATAAAGCATCTTAGGTCTGGGTTAGGTCTAAGATTTGCCCTCATCAGGCTCACAGTTTCGCGTTTTTCACATACTTGTTAAACAGATCCTGGGTTTTTTCTGGTTTGGATCACGTAGTAATGTGGTACCACACTGAAACAGTCGAATAAACCTGGTTTCGATCAATATTTTAGAGGATCACGCAAGCTAGGTCTGGGATAGGTCTGGGTTTAGCCCTCATCAGACTCATACTTTCGCACACTTCACATACTCGTTGACAAGATCCTGGGTTTTTTTCTGGCTTGGATCACGTAGTAATGTGGTTCCACACTGATACAGTCGATTAAACTTGGCTTCGATCAATATTTTAGAGGATAACGCAAGTTAGGTCTGGGATATGTCTGGGATTTGCCCTCATCAGGCTCATACTTTCGCGTTTTTCACATACTTGTTGAACGGATCCTGGGTTTTTTCTGGTTTGGGTCACGTAGTAATGTGGGACCACCCTGAAACAGTCAATTAAACCTGGTTTCGACCAATATTTTAGAGAATAATTCATGGTAGCTCTAGGTTAGGTCTGGGATTTGCTCTCATCAGGCTCATACTTTCGTACACTTCACATACTTGTTGAACGGATCCTGCGTTATTTTCAGGTTTGGATAACATAGTAATGTGGTACCACACTGAAACATTCAACTAAACCTGGTTTCCATCAATATTTTAGAGGACAACGCAAGTTAGGTCTAGGTAAGGCCTGAGATTTTCACTGATCAGACTCATACTTTCGCCTTCTTCACATACTTGTTGAACGGATCCTGGGTTTTTTCTGGTTTGGAACACGTAGTAATGTGGTACCACACTGAAACATTCAACTAAACCTGGTCTTGATAAATATTTTAGAGAATAACGCATGTTAGGTCTGGGTTAGGTCTAGGATTTGCCCTCATCAGGCTCAATCTTTCGCATACTTCTCATACTTCATGGCTAGATCCTGGGCTATTTCTGGATTGGATCACGTAGTAAAGTGGTACCACACTGAAACATTCAATGCAACCTGGTCTGGATAAAAATTTTAGAGGATAACGCATGTTAGGTCTGGGATAGGTCTGGGATTAGCCCTCATCAGACTCATACTTTCGCACACTTCACATACTCGTTGACGAGATCCTGGGTTTTTTTCTAATTTCGATCACGCAGTAATGTGGTACCACACTGAAACAGTCGACTAAACCTGGTTTCGATCAATATTTTTGAGGATAACGCATGTTATGTCTGGGATAGGTCTGGGATTAGCCCTCATCAGACTCATACTTTCGCTTTCTTCATACTTGTTGAACGGATCCTGGGCTTTTTCTGGATTGCATCACGTAGTAATGTAGTACCACACTGAAACAGTCAATGAAACCTGGTTTCCATCAATATTTTAGAGGACAACGCAAGTTAGGTCTAGGTAAGGCCTGAGATTTTCACTGATCAGACTCATACATTCGCATTCTTCACATACTTGTTGAACGGATCCTGGGTTTTTTCTGGTTTGGATCACGTAGTAATGTGGTACCACACTGAAACATTCAATTAAACCTGGTCTTGATAAATATTTTAGAGGATAACGCATGTTAGGTCTGGGTTACGTCTAGGATTTGCCCTCATCAGGCTCATACTTTCGCATATTTCTCATACTTCATGGCTAGATCCTGGGCTGTTTCTGCATTGTATCACGTAGTAATGTGGTACCACGCTGAAACAGTCAATTAAACCTGGTTTCGATCAATATTTTAGAGGATAACGCAAGTTAGGTCTGGGATAGGTCTAGGATTTGCCCTCATCAGGCTCTTACTATCGCATATTACTCATACTTCATGGCTAGATCCTGGGCTATTTCTGGATTGGATCACGTAGTAAAGTGGTACCACACTGAAACATTCAATGAAACCTGTTCTGGATAAATATTTTAGAGGATAACGCATCTTAGGTCTGGGTTAGGTCTAAGATTTGCCCTCATCAGGCTCACAGTTTCGCGTTTTTCACATACTTGTTAAACAGATCCTGGGTTTTTTCTGGTTTGGTTCACGTAGTAAAGTGGTACCACACTGAAACATTCAATGCAACCTGGTCTGGATAAAAATTTTAGAGGATAACGCATGTTAGGTCTGGGATAGGTCTGGGATTTGCCCTCATCAGGCTCATACTTTCGCGTTTTTCACATACTTGTTGAACGGATCCTGGGTTTTTTCTGGTTTGGATCACGTAGTAGTGTGGTACCACACTGAAACAGTCCATTAAACCTGGTTTCGCTCAATATTTTAGAGGATAACGCATGTTAGGTCTAGGTCAGTCCTGGGATTTTCACTCATCAGTCTCACATTTTCGCGTTTTTCACATACTTGTTGAACAGATCCTGGGTTTTTTCTGGTTTGGATCCCGTAGTAGTGTGTTACCACAATAAAACAGTCAATTAAACCTGGTTTCGATCAATATTTTAGAGGATATCGCAAGTTAGGTCTGGGATAGGTCTGGGATTTGCCCTCATCAGGCTCATACTTTCGCGTTTTTCACATACTTGTTGAACGGATCCTGGGTTTTTTCTGGTTTGGATCACGTAGTAATGTGGTACCACACTGAAACATTCAATGAAACCTGGCCTTGATAAATATTTTAGAGGATAACGCATGTTAGGTCTGGGTTAGGTCTAGGATTTGCCCTCATCAGGCTCATACTTTCGCATATTTCTCATACTTGAGGGCTAGATCCTGGGCTTTTTCTGGATTGGATCACGTAGTAATGAAGTACAACACTGAAACAGTCAATTAAACCTGGTTTCCATCAATATTTTAGAGGACAGCGCATGTTAGATCTAGGTTAGGCTTGGGATTTGCCCTGATCAGGGTCATACTTTCGCAGTTTTGACATACATGTTGACCTGATCGACAGTTTTTTCTGCTTTGGATCACGTAGTAAAGTGGTACCACACTGAAACAGTCCATTAAACCTGGTTTGGATCAATATTTTAGAGGATAACGCATGTTAGGTTTAGGTTAGGTCTGGGATTTTCGCTCATGAGACTCATACTTTCGCATTCTTCACATACTTGTTGAACGGATCCTGGGTTTTTTCTGGTTTGGATCACGTTGTAATGTGGGACCACACTGAATCAGTCAATTAAACCTGGTTTCGACCAATATCTTAGAGAATAATTCATGTTAGGTCTAGGTTAGGTCTGGGATTTTCTGTCATCAGGCCCATTCTTTCGCATATTTCTCATACTTGAGGGCTAGATCCTGGGCTTTTTCTGGATTGGATCACGTAGTAATGAAGTACAACACTGAAACAGTCAATTAAACCTGGTTTCGATCAATATTTTAGAGGATAACGCAAGTTAGGTCTGGCATAGATCTGGGATTCGCCCTCATCAGGCTCATACTTTCGCGTTTTTCACATACTTGTTGAACAGATCCTGGGTTTTTTCTGGTTTGTATCACGTAGTAGTGTGGTACCACACTGAAACAGTCCATTAAAGCTGGTCTTGATACATATTTTAGAGGATAACGCATGTTAGGTCTGGGATAGGTCTGGGATTTGCCCTCATCAGACTCATACCTACGCACACTTCACATACTCGTTGAACAGATCCTGGGTTATTTTCTGGTTTGGATCACATAGTAATGTGGTACCAAACTGAAACAGTCGATTAAACCAGGTTTCGATCAATATTTTTGAGGATAGCGCATGTTAGGTCTAGGTTAGGCCTGGGATTTTCACTCATCAGACTCATACATTCGCATTCCTCACTTACTTGTTGAACGGATCCTGGGTTTTTTCTGGTTTGTATCACGTAGTAATGTGGTACCACACTGAAACAGTCCATTAAACCTGGTTTGGATCAATATTTTAGAGGATAACGCATGTTAGGTCTAGGTTAGCCCTGGGATTTTCACTCATCAGACTCATACTTTCGCATTCTTCTTATACTTGTTGAACTGATCCTGGGTTTTTTCTGGTTTGGATCACGTAGTAATGTGGTACCACACTGAAACAGTCGATTAAACGTGGTTTCGATCAATATTTTAGAGGATAACGCAAGTTAAGTCTGGGATTGGTCTGGGATTTGACCTCATCAGACTCATACTTTCGCACACTTCACATACTCGTTGAACAGATCCTGGGTTATTTTCTGGTTTGGATCACATAGTAATGTGGTACCACACTGAAACAGTCGATTAAACCAGGTTTCGATCAATATTTATCAGGATAACGCATGTTAGGTCTAGGTTAGGCCTGGGATTTTCACCCATCAGACTCATACTTTCGCATTCTTCACATACTTGTTGAACGGATCCTGGGTTATTTTCTGGTTTGGATCACATAGTAATGTGGTACCACACTGATACTGTCGATTAAACCAGGTTTCGATCAATATTTTTGAGGATAACGCATGTTAGGTCTAGGTTAGGCCTGGGATTTTCACTCATCAGACTCATACTTTCGCATTCCTCACATACTTGTTAAACGGATCCTGGGTTTTTTCTGGTTTGGATCACGTTGTAATGTGGGACCACACTGAAACAATCAATTAAACCTGGTCTTGATAAATATTTTAGAGGATAACGCATGTTAGGCTTGGGTTAGGTCTAGGATTTGCCCTCAGCAGGCTCATACTTTCGCATATCTCTCATACTTCATGGCTAGATCCTGGGCTGTTTCTGGATTGTATCACGTAGTAATGTGGTACCACGCTGAAACAGTCAATTAAACCTGGTTTCGATCAATATCTTAGAGAATAATTCATGTTAGGTCTAGGTTAGGTCTGGGATTTGCTCTCATCAGGCTCATTCTTTCGCATATTTCTCATACATGTTGAGCAGATCCTGGGTTTTTTCTGGTTTGAATCACGTAGTAATGTGGGACCACACTGAAACAATCCATTAAACCTGGTTTCCATCAATATTTTAGAGGACAACGCAAGTTAGGTCTGGGATAGGTCTGGGATATGCCCTCATCAGGCTCATACTTTCGCGTTTTTCACATACTTGTTGAACAGATCCTGGGTTTTTTCTGGTTTGGATCACGTAGTAATGTGGTACCACACTAGAACAGTCAATTAAACCTGGTTTCGATCAATATTTTAGAGGATAACGCATGTTAGGTCTAGGTCAGGCCTGGTTTTTTCACTCATCAGACTCATACTTTCGCATTCTTCACATACTTGTTGAACGGATCCTGGGTTTTTTCTGGTTTGGATCAGGTAGTTATGTGGGTCCACACTGAAACAATCAATTAAACCTGGTCTTGATAAATAATTTAGAGGATAACGCATGTTAGGTCTGGGATAGGTCTGGGATTTGCCCTCATCAGACTCATACTTTCGCACACTTCACATACTCGTTGAACAGATCCTGGGTTATTTTCTGGTTTGGATCACATAGTAATGTGGTACCAAACTGAAACAGTCGATTAAACCAGGTTTCGATCAATATTTTAGAGGATAACGCATGTTAGGTCTAGGTTAGCCCTGGGATTTTCACTCATCAGACTCATACTTTCGCATTCTTCTTATACTTGTTGAACTGATCCTGGGTTTTTTCTTGTTTGGATCACGTAGTAATGTGGTACCATACTGAAACAGTCGATTAAACCTGGTTTCGATCAATATTTTAGAGGATAACGCAAGTTAAGTCTGGGATTGGTCTGGGATTTGACCTCATCAGACTCATACTTTCGCACACTTCACATACTCGTTGAACAGATCCTGGGTTATTTTCTGGTTGGGATCACATAGTAATGTGGTACCACACTGAAACAGTCGATTAAACCAGGTTTCGATCAATATTTTTGAGGATAACGCATGTTAGGTCTAGGTTAGGCCTGGGATTTTCACTCATCAGACTCATACTTTCGCATTCTTCACATACTTGTTGAACGGATCCTGGGTTTTTTCTGGTTTGGATCACGTAGTAATGTGGTACCATACTGAAACAGTCGATTAAACCTGGTTTCGATCAATATTTTAGAGGATAACGCAAGTTAAGTCTGGGATTGGTCTGGGATTTGACCTCATCAGACTCATACTTTCGCACACTTCACATACTCGTTGAACAGATCCTGGGTTATTTTCTGGTTGGGATCACATAGTAATGTGGTACCACACTGAAACAGTCGATTAAACCAGGTTTCGATCAATATTTTTGAGGATAACGCATGTTAGGTCTAGGTTAGGCCTGGGATTTTCACTCATCAGACTCATACTTTCGCATTCTTCACATACTTGTTGAACGGATCCTGGGTTTTTTCTGGTTTGGATCACGTAGTAATGTGGGTCCACACTGAAACAGTCAATTAAACCTGGTCTTGATAAATATTTTAGAGGATAACGCATGTTAGGTCTGGGATAGGTCTGGGATTTGCCCTCATCAGACTCATACCTACGCACACTTCACATACTCGTTGAACAGATCCTGGGTTATTTTCTGGTTTGGATCACATAGTAATGTGGTACCAAACTGAAACAGTCGATTAAACCAGGTTTCGATCAATATTTTTGAGGATAGCGCATGTTAGGTCTAGGTTAGGCCTGGGATTTTCACTCATCAGGCTCATACATTCGCATTCCTCACTTACTTGTTGAACGGATCGTGGGTTTTTTCTGGTTTGTATCACGTAGTAATGTGGTACCACACTGAAACAGTCCATTAAACCTGGTTTGGATCAATATTTTAGAGGATAACGCATGTTAGGTCTAGGTTAGCCCTGGGATTTTCACTCATCAGACTCATACTTTCGCATTCTTCTTATACTTGTTGAACTGATCCTGGGTTTTTTCTGGTTTGGATCACGTAGTAATGTGGTACCACACTGAAACAGTCGATTAAACCTGGTTTCGATCAATATTTTAGAGGATAACGCAAGTTAAGTCTGGGATTGGTCTGGGATTTGACCTCATCAGACTCATACTTTCGCATTCTTCACATACTTGTAGAACGGATCCTGGGTTTTTTCTGGTTTGGATCACGTAGTAATGTGGGGCCACACTGAAACAGTCAATTAAACCTGGTCTTGATAAATATTTTAGAGGATAACGCATGTTAGGTCTGGGTCAGGTCTAGAATTTGCCCTCATCATGCTCATACTTTCGCATCTTTCTCATACATCATGGCTAGATCCTGGGCTATTTCTGGATTGTATCACGTAGTAGTGTGGTACCACACTGAAACAGTCCATTAAACCTGGTTTCGCTCAATATTTTAGAGGATAACGCATGTTAGGTCTAGGTCAGGCCTGGGATTTTCACTCATCAGACTCATACTTTCGCATTCCTCACATACTTGTTGAACGGATCCTGGGTTTTTTCTGGTTTGGATCAAGTAGTATTGTGGGTCCACACTGAAACAATCAATTAAACCTGGTCTTGATAAATATTTTAGAGGATAACGCCTGTTAGGTTTGGGTTAGGTCTAGGATTTGCCCTCAGCAGGCTCATACTTTCGCATATCTCTCATACTTCATGGCTAGATCCTGGGCTGTTTCTGGATTGTATCACGTAGTAATGTGGTACCACGCTGACACAGTCAATTAAACCTGGTTTCGATCAATATTTTAGAGGATAACGCACGTTAGATCTGGGATAGGTCTGGGATTCGCCCTCATCAGGCTCATACTTTCGCGTTTTTCACATACTTGTTGAACAGATGCTGGGTT
This sequence comes from Colletes latitarsis, assembly GCF_051014445.1. Lineage (NCBI taxonomy): Eukaryota > Metazoa > Arthropoda > Insecta > Hymenoptera > Colletidae > Colletes > Colletes latitarsis. The sequence goes on along the minus strand of NC_135136.1, from coordinate 4,341,073 downwards.
TTTTCTGGTTTGTATCACGCAGTAGTGTGGTACCACACTGAAACAGTCCATTAAACCTGGTTTGGATGAATATTTTAGAGGATAACGCATGTAAGGTCTAGGTTAGCCCTGGGATTTTCACTCATCAGACTCATACTTTCGCATTCCTCTCATACTTGTTGAACTGATCCTGGGTTTTTTCTGGTTTGGATCACGTAGTAATGTGGTACCACACTGAAGCAGACGATTAAACCTGGTTTCGATCAATATCTTAAAGGATAACGAAAGTTAAGTCTGGGATTGGTCTGGGATTTGACATCATCAGGCTCATACTTTCGCGTTTTTCACATACTTGTTGCACAGATCCTGGGTTTTTTCTGGTTTGGATCCCGTAGTAGTGTGGTACCACACTGAAACAGTCAATTAAACCTGGTTTCCATCAATATTTTAGAGGATAACGCATGTTAGGTCTAGGTTAGGTCTGGGATTTGCTCTCATTAGGCTCATTCTTTCGCATATTTCTCATACTTGATGGCTAGATCCTGGGCTTTTTCTGGATTGCATCACGTAGTAATGAAGTACAACACTGAAACAGTCAATTAAACCTGGTTTCCATCTATATCTTAGAGGACAACGCAAGTTAGGTCTGGGATTGGTCTGGGATTTGCCCTCATCAGGCTCATACTTTCGCGTTTTTCACATACTTGTTGAACGGATCCTGGGTTTTTTCTGGTCTGTATCACGTAGTAGTGTGGTACCACACTGAAACAGTCCATTAAACCTGGTTTCCATCAATATTTTAGAGGATAACGCATGTTAGGTCTAGGTTAGGTCTGGGATTTGCTCTCATTAGGCTCATTGTTTCGCATATTTCTCATACTTGATGGCTAGATCATGGGCTTTTTCTGCATTGCATCACGTAGTTATGTAGTACCACACTGAAACAGTCAATGAAACCTGGTTTCCATCAATATTTTAGAGGACAACGCAAGTTAGGTCTAGGTAAGGCCTGAGATTTTCACTGTTCAGACTCATAATTTCGCCTTCTTCACATACTTGTTGAACGGATCCTGGGTTTTTTCTGGTTTGGAACACGTAATAATGTGGTACCACACTGAAGCATTCAATTAAACCTGCTCTTGATAAATATTTTAGAGAATAACGCATGTTAGGTCAGGGTTAGGTCTAGGATTTGCCCTCATCAGGCTCATACTTTCGCATATTTCTCATACTTCATGGCTAGATCCTGGGCTATTTCTGGATTGGATCACGTAGTAAAGTGGTACCACACTGAAACATTCAATGAAACCTGGTCTGGATAAAAATTTTAGAGAATTACGCATGTTAGGTCAAGGTTAGGTCTAAGATTTGCCCTCATCAGGCTCACAGTTTCGCGTTTTTCACATACTTGTTGAACAGATCCTGGGGTTTTTCTGGTTTGTATCACGCAGTAGTGTGGTACCACACTGAAACAGTCGATTAAACCTGGTTTCGATGAATATTTTAGAGAATAATTCATGTTAGGTCTAGGTTAGGTCTGAGATTTGCTCTCATCAGGCTCATTCTTTCGCATATTTCTCATACTTGATGGCTAGATCCTGGGCTTTTTCTGGATTGCATCACGTAGTAATGAAGTACAACACTGAAACAGTCAATTAAACCTGGTTCCCATCTATATCTTAGAGGACAACGCAAGTTAGGTCTGGGATTGGTCTGGGATTTGCCCTCATCAGGCTCATACTTTCGCGTTTTTCACATACTTGTTGAACGGATCCTGGGTTTTTTCTGGTTTTGATCACGTAGTAATGTGGTGCCACACTGAAACAGTCGATTCAACCTGGTTTTGATCAATATTTTAGAGGATAACGCATAGTTAGGTTTGGGATAGGTCTGGGATTTGACCTCATCAGACTCATACTTTCGCACAATTCACATACTTGTTGAACAGATCCTGGGTTTTTTCTGGTTTGGATCCCGTAGTAGTGTGGCACCACACTGAAACAGTCCATTAAACCTGGTTTCGCTCAATATTTTAGAGAATAACGCATGTTAGGTCTAGGTCAGGCCTGGGATTTTCACTCATCAGACTCATACTTTCGCATTCTTCACATACTTGTTGAACGGATCCTGGGTTTTTTCGGGTTTGGATCCCGTAGTAATGTGGGTCCACACTGAAACAATCAATTAAACCTGGTCTTGATAAATATTTTAGAGGATAACGCATGTTACGTCTGGGATAGGTATGGGATTTGCCCTCATCAGACACATACTTACGCATTCTTCACATACTTGTTGAACGGATCCTGGGTTTTTTCGGGTTTGGATCACGTAGTAATGTGGGTCCACACTGAAACAATCAATTAAACCTGGTCTTGATAAATATTTTAGAGGATAACGCATGTTAGGTCTGGGATAGCTATGGGATTTGCCCTCATCAGACACATACTTTCGCATTCTTCACATACTTGTTGAACGGATCCTGGGTTTTTTCGGGTTTGGATCACGTAGTAATGTGGGTCCACAATGAAACAATCAATTAAACCTGGTCTTGATAAATATTTTAGAGGATAACGCATGTTAGGTCTGGGATAGGTATGGGATTTGCCCTCATCAGACTCATACTTTCGCACAATTCACATACTTGTTGAACAGATCCTGGGTTTTTTCTGGTTTGGATCCCGTAGTAGTGTGGTACCACACTGAAACAGTCCATTAATCCTGGTTTCGCTCAATATTTTAGAGAATAACGCATGTTAGGTCTAGGTCAGGCCTGGGATTTTCACTCATCAGACTCATACTTTCGCATTCTTCACATACTTGTTGAACGGATCCTGGGTTTTTTCGGGTTTGGATCACGTAGTAATGTAGGTCCACACTGAAACAATCAATTAAACCTGCTCTTGATAAATATTTTAGAGGATAACGCATGTTAGGTTTGGGTTAGGTCTAGGATTTGCCCTCAGCAGGCTCATACTTTCGCATATCTCTCATACTTCATGGCTAGATCCTGGGCTGTTTCTGGATTGTATCACGTAGTAATGTGGTACCACACTGAAACATTCAATTAAACCTGGTCTTGATAAATATTTTAGAGGATAACGCAAGTTAGGTCTGGCATAGGTCTGGGATTCGCCCTCATCAGGCTCATACTATCGCGTTTTTCACATTCTTGTTGAACAGATCCTGGGTTTTTTCTGGTCTGTATCACGTAGTAGTGTGGTACCACACTGAAACAGTCCATTAAACCTGGTTTGGATCAATTGTTTAGAGGATAACGCATGTTAGGTCTAGGTTAGCCCTGGGATTTTCACTCATCAGACTCATACTTTCGCATTCTTCACATACTTGTTGAACGGATCCTGCGTTTTTTCTGGTTTGGATCACGTAGTAATGTGGTGCCACACTGAAACAGTCGATTCAACCTGGTTTTGATCAATATTTTAGAGGATAACGCATAGTTAGGTTTGGGATAGGTCTGGGATTTGACCTCATCAGACTCATACTTTCGCACACTTCACATACTCGTTGAACAGATCCTGGGTTATTTTCTGGTTTGGATCACATAGTAATGTGGTACCACACTGAAACAGTCGATTAAACCTGGTTTCGATCAATATTTTAGAGAATAATTCATGGTAGGTCCAGGTTAGGTCTGGGATTTGCACCCATCAGGCTCGTTCTTTCGCATATTTCTCATACTTGATGGCTAGATCCTGGGATTTATCTGGATTGCATCACGTAGTAATGAAGTACAACACTGAAACGGTCAATTAAACCTGGTTTCCATCAATATCTTAGAGGACAACGCAAGTTAGGTCTGGGATAGGTCTGGGATTTGCCCTCATCAGGCTCATACTTTCGCGTTTTTCACATACTTGTTGAACAGATCCTGGGTTTTCTCTGGTTTGGATCACGTAGTAGTGTGGTACCACACTGAAACAGTCCATTAAACCAGGTTTGGATCAATATTTTAGAGGATAACGCATGTTAGGTCTAGGCTAGGTCTGGGATTTTCACCCTTCAGACTCATACTTTCGCATTCTTCACATACTTGTTGAACGGATCCTGGGTTTTTTCTGGTATGGATCACGTAGTAATGTGGTACCACACTGAAACAGTCGATTAAACGTGGTTTCGATCAATATTTTTGAGGATAACGCATGTTAGGTTTGGGATAGGTCTGGGATTTGACCTCATCAGACTCATACTTTCGCACACTTCACATACTCGTTGAACAGATCCTGGGTTATTTTCTGGTTTGGATCACGTAGTAATGTGGTACCACACAGAAACAGTCGATTGAACCTGGTTTCGATGAATATTTTAGAGAATAATTCATGTTAGGTCTAGGTTAGGTCTGGGATTTGCTCTCATCAGGCTCATTCTTTCGCATATTTCTCATACTTGTTGAACAGATCCTGGGTTTTTTCTGGTTTGGATCCCGTAGTAGTGTGGTACCACACTGAAACAGTCCATTAAACCTGGTTTCGCTCAATATTTTAGAGGATAACGCATGTTAGGTCTAGGATAGGCCTGGGATTTTCACTCATCAGACTCATACTTTCGCATTCTTCACATTCTTGTTGAACTGACCCTGGGTTTTTTCTGGTTTGGATCACGTTGTGGTGTGGGACCACACTGAAACAATCAATTAAACCTGGTTTGGATGAATATTTTAGAGGATAACGCATGTTAGGTCAAGGTTAGGTCTAAGATTTGCCCTCATCAGGCTCACAGTTTCGAGTTTTTCACATACTTGTTAAACAGATCCTGGGTTTTTTCTGGTTTGGATGACGAAGTAGTGTGGTACCACACTGAAACAGTCCATTAAACCTGGTTTCGCTCAATATTTCAGCGGATAACGCATGTTAGGTCTAGGTTACGTCTGGGATTTGCTCCCATTAGGCTCATACTTTCGCATATTTCTCATACTTGATGGCTAGATCATGGGCTTTTTCTGGATTGCATCACGTAGTAATGTAGTACCACACTGAAACAGTCAATGAAACCTGGTTTCCATCAATATTTTAGAGGACAACGCAGGTTAGGTCTAGGTAAGGCCTGAGATTTTCACTGATCAGACTCATACTTTCGCCTTCTTCACATACTCGTTGAACGGATCCTGGGTTTTTTCTGGTTTGGAACACGTTGTAATGTGGTACCACACTGATACATTCAATTAAACCTGGTCTTGATAAATATTTTAGAGAATAACGCATGTTAGGTCTGGGTTAGGTCTAGGATTTGCCCTCATCAGGCTCATACTTTCGCATATTTCTCATACTTCATGGCTAGATCCTGGGCTATTTCTGGATTGGATCACGTAGTAAAGTGGAACCACACTGAAACATTCAATGAAACCTGGTCTGGATAAAAATTTTAGAGGATAACGCATGTTAGGTCAAGGTTAGGTCTAAGATTTGCCCTCATCAGGCTCACAGTTTCGCGTTTTTCACATACTTGTCGAACAGATCCTGGGTTTTTTGTGGTTTGGATCACGTAGTAATGTGGTACCACACTGAAACATTCAATTAAACCTGGTCTTGATAATTATTTTAGAGGATAACGCATGTTAGGTCTGGGATAGGTCTGCGATTAGCCCTCATCAGACTCATACTTTCGCACACTTCACATACTCGTTGACGAGATCCTGGGTCTTTTTCTAGTTTGGATCACGCAGTAATGTGGTACCACACTGAAACAGTCGATTAAACCTGGTTTCGATCAATATTTTTGAGGATAACGCATGTTAGGTCTGGGATAGGTCTGGGATTAGCCCTCATCAGACTCATACTTTCGCTTTCTTCACATACTTGTTGAACGGATCCTGGGCTTTTTCTGGATTGCATCACGTAGTAATGTAGTACCACACTGAAACAGTCGATTAAACCTGGTTTCGATCAATATTTTTGAGGATAACGCATGTTAGGTCTGGGATAGGTCTGGGATTAGCCCTCATCAGGCTCATACTTTCGCATATTTCTCATACTTGATGGCTAGATCATGGGCTTTTTCTGGATTGCATCACGTAGTAATGTGGTACCACACTGAAACATTCAATTAAACCTGGTCTTGATAAATATTTTAGAGGATAACGCATGTTAGGTCTGGGTTACGTCTAGGATTTGCCCTCATCAGGCTCTTACTATCGCATATTTCTCATACTTCATGGCTAGATCCTGGGCTATTTCTGGATTGGATCACGTAGTAAAGTGGTACCACACTGAAACATTCAATGAAACCTGTTCTGGATAAATATTTTAGAGGATAACGCATCTTAGGTCTGGGTTAGGTCTAAGATTTGCCCTCATCAGGCTCACTGTTTCGCGTTTTTCACATACTTGTTGAACGGATCCTGGATTTTTTCTGGTTTGGGTCACGTAGTAATGTGGGACCACACTGAAACAGTCAATTAAACCTGGTTTCGCCCAATATTTTAGAGAATAATTCATGTTAGGTCTAGGTTAGGTCTGGGATTTGCTCTCATCAGGCTCATACTTTCGCACACTTCACATACTTGTTGAACGGATCCTGGGCTTTTTCTTGTTTGGATCACGTAGTAGTGTGGTACCACACTGAAACAGTCCATTAAACCTGGTTTCGCTCAATATTTTAGAGGATAACGCATGTTAGGTCTAGGTCAGTCCTGGGATTTTCACTCATCAGACTCATACTTTCGGATTCTTCACATACTTGTTGAACGGATCCTGGATTTTTTCTGGTTTGGGTCACGTAGTAATGTGGGGCCACACTGAAACAGTCAATTAAACCTGGTTTCGACCAATATTTTAGAGAATAATTCATGTTAGGTCTAGGTTAGGTCTGGGATTTGCTCTCATCAGGCTCATACTTTCGCACACTTCACATACTTGTTGAACGGATCCTGGGTTTTTTCTGGTTTCGATCACGTAGTAATGTGGTTCCACACTGAAACATTCGATTAAACCTGGTCTTGATAAATATTTTAGAGGATAACGCATGTTAGGTCTGGGATAGGTCTGGGATTTGCCCTCATCAGACTCATACTTTCGCATTCTTCACATACTTGTTGAACGGATCCTGGGTTTTTTCTGGTTTGGATCACGTAGTAATGTGGGTCCACACTGAAACAGTCAATTAAACCTGGTCTTGATAAATATTTTAGAGGATAACGCATGTTAGGTCTGGGATAGGTCTGGGATTTGCCCTCATCAGACTCATACCTACGCACACTTCACATACTCGTTGAACAGATCCTGGGTTATTTTCTGGTTTGGATCACATAGTAATGTGGTACCAAACTGAAACAGTCGATTAAACCAGGTTTCGATCAATATTTTTGAGGATAGCGCATGTTAGGTCTAGGTTAGGCCTGGGATTTTCACTCATCAGGCTCATACATTCGCATTCCTCACTTACTTGTTGAACGGATCGTGGGTTTTTTCTGGTTTGTATCACGTAGTAATGTGGTACCACACTGAAACAGTCCATTAAACCTGGTTTGGATCAATATTTTAGAGGATAACGCATGTTAGGTCTAGGTTAGCCCTGGGATTTTCACTCATCAGACTCATACTTTCGCATTCTTCTTATACTTGTTGAACTGATCCTGGGTTTTTTCTGGTTTGGATCACGTAGTAATGTGGTACCACACTGAAACAGTCGATTAAACCTGGTTTCGATCAATATTTTAGAGGATAACGCAAGTTAAGTCTGGGATTGGTCTGGGATTTGACCTCATCAGACTCATACTTTCGCACACTTCACATACTCGTTGAACAGATCCTGGGTTATTTTCTGGTTGGGATCACATAGTAATGTGGTACCACACTGAAACAGTCGATTAAACCAGGTTTCGATCAATATTTTTGAGGATAACGCATGTTAGGTCTAGGTTAGGCCTGGGATTTTCACTCATCAGACTCATACTTTCGCATTCTTCACATACTTGTTGAACGGATCCTGGGTTTTTTCTGGTTTGGATCACGTAGTAATGTGGGTCCACACTGAAACAGTCAATTAAACCTGGTCTTGATAAATATTTTAGAGGATAACGCATGTTAGGTCTGGGATAGGTCTGGGATTTGCCCTCATCAGACTCATACCTACGCACACTTCACATACTCGTTGAACAGATCCTGGGTTATTTTCTGGTTTGGATCACATAGTAATGTGGTACCAAACTGAAACAGTCGATTAAACCAGGTTTCGATCAATATTTTTGAGGATAGCGCATGTTAGGTCTAGGTTAGGCCTGGGATTTTCACTCATCAGGCTCATACATTCGCATTCCTCACTTACTTGTTGAACGGATCGTGGGTTTTTTCTGGTTTGTATCACGTAGTAATGTGGTACCACACTGAAACAGTCCATTAAACCTGGTTTGGATCAATATTTTAGAGGATAACGCATGTTAGGTCTAGGTTAGCCCTGGGATTTTCACTCATCAGACTCATACTTTCGCATTCTTCTTATACTTGTTGAACTGATCCTGGGTTTTTTCTGGTTTGGATCACGTAGTAATGTGGTACCACACTGAAACAGTCGATTAAACCTGGTTTCGATCAATATTTTAGAGGATAACGCAAGTTAAGTCTGGGATTGGTCTGGGATTTGACCTCATCAGACTCATACTTTCGCATTCTTCACATACTTGTAGAACGGATCCTGGGTTTTTTCTGGTTTGGATCACGTAGTAATGTGGGGCCACACTGAAACAGTCAATTAAACCTGGTCTTGATAAATATTTTAGAGGATAACGCATGTTAGGTCTGGGTCAGGTCTAGAATTTGCCCTCATCATGCTCATACTTTCGCATCTTTCTCATACATCATGGCTAGATCCTGGGCTATTTCTGGATTGTATCACGTAGTAGTGTGGTACCACACTGAAACAGTCCATTAAACCTGGTTTCGCTCAATATTTTAGAGGATAACGCATGTTAGGTCTAGGTCAGGCCTGGGATTTTCACTCATCAGACTCATACTTTCGCATTCCTCACATACTTGTTGAACGGATCCTGGGTTTTTTCTGGTTTGGATCAAGTAGTATTGTGGGTCCACACTGAAACAATCAATTAAACCAGGTCTTGATAAATATTTTAGAGGATAACGCCTGTTAGGTTTGGGTTAGGTCTAGGATTTGCCCTCAGCAGGCTCATACTTTCGCATATCTCTCATACTTCATGGCTAGATCCTGGGCTGTTTCTGGATTGTATCACGTAGTAATGTGGTACCACGCTGACACAGTCAATTAAACCTGGTTTCGATCAATATTTTAGAGGATAACGCACGTTAGATCTGGGATAGGTCTGGGATTCGCCCTCATCAGGCTCATACTTTCGCGTTTTTCACATACTTGTTGAACAGATGCTGGGTTTTTTCTGGTTTGTATCACGCAGTAGTGTGGTACCACACTGAAACAGTCCATTAAACCTGGTTTGGATGAATATTTTAGAGGATAACGCATGTAAGGTCTAGGTTAGCCCTGGGATTTTCACTCATCAGACTCATACTTTCGCATTCCTCTCATACTTGTTGAACTGATCCTGGGTTTTTTCTGGTTTGGATCACGTAGTAATGTGGTACCACACTGAAGCAGACGATTAAACCTGGTTTCGATCAATATCTTAAAGGATAACGAAAGTTAAGTCTGGGATTGGTCTGGGATTTGACATCATCAGGCTCATACTTTCGCGTTTTTCACATACTTGTTGCACAGATCCTGGGTTTTTTCTGGTTTGGATCCCGTAGTAGTGTGGTACCACACTGAAACAGTCAATTAAACCTGGTTTCCATCAATATTTTAGAGGATAACGCATGTTAGGTCTAGGTTAGGTCTGGGATTTGCTCTCATTAGGCTCATTCTTTCGCATATTTCTCATACTTGATGGCTAGATCCTGGGCTTTTTCTGGATTGCATCACGTAGTAATGAAGTACAACACTGAAACAGTCAATTAAACCTGGTTTCCATCTATATCTTAGAGGACAACGCAAGTTAGGTCTGGGATTGGTCTGGGATTTGCCCTCATCAGGCTCATACTTTCGCGTTTTTCACATACTTGTTGAACGGATCCTGGGTTTTTTCTGGTCTGTATCACGTAGTAGTGTGGTACCACACTGAAACAGTCCATTAAACCTGGTTTCCATCAATATTTTAGAGGATAACGCATGTTAGGTCTAGGTTAGGTCTGGGATTTGCTCTCATTAGGCTCATTGTTTCGCATATTTCTCATACTTGATGGCTAGATCATGGGCTTTTTCTGCATTGCATCACGTAGTTATGTAGTACCACACTGAAACAGTCAATGAAACCTGGTTTCCATCAATATTTTAGAGGACAACGCAAGTTAGGTCTAGGTAAGGCCTGAGATTTTCACTGTTCAGACTCATAATTTCGCCTTCTTCACATACTTGTTGAACGGATCCTGGGTTTTTTCTGGTTTGGAACACGTAATAATGTGGTACCACACTGAAGCATTCAATTAAACCTGCTCTTGATAAATATTTTAGAGAATAACGCATGTTAGGTCAGAGTTAGGTCTAGGATTTGCCCTCATCAGGCTCATACTTTCGCATATTTCTCATACTTCATGGCTAGATCCTGGGCTATTTCTGGATTGGATCACGTAGTAAAGTGGTACCACACTGAAACATTCAATGAAACCTGGTCTGGATAAAAATTTTAGAGAATTACGCATGTTAGGTCAAGGTTAGGTCTAAGATTTGCCCTCATCAGGCTCACAGTTTCGCGTTTTTCACATACTTGTTGAACAGATCCTGGGGTTTTTCTGGTTTGTATCACGCAGTAGTGTGGTACCACACTGAAACAGTCGATTAAACCTGGTTTCGATGAATATTTTAGAGAATAATTCATGTTAGGTCTAGGTTAGGTCTGAGATTTGCTCTCATCAGGCTCATTCTTTCGCATATTTCTCATACTTGATGGCTAGATCCTGGGCTTTTTCTGGATTGCATCACGTAGTAATGAAGTACAACACTGAAACAGTCAATTAAACCTGGTTCCCATCTATATCTTAGAGGACAACGCAAGTTAGGTCTGGGATTGGTCTGGGATTTGCCCTCATCAGGCTCATACTTTCGCGTTTTTCACATACTTGTTGAACGGATCCTGGGTTTTTTCTAGTTTTGATCACGTAGTAATGTGGTGCCACACTGAAACAGTCGATTCAACCTGGTTTTGATCAATATTTTAGAGGATAACGCATAGTTAGGTTTGGGATAGGTCTGGGATTTGACCTCATCAGACTCATACTTTCGCACAATTCACATACTTGTTGAACAGATCCTGGGTTTTTTCTGGTTTGGATCCCGTAGTAGTGTGGCACCACACTGAAACAGTCCATTAAACCTGGTTTCGCTCAATATTTTAGAGAATAACGCATGTTAGGTCTAGGTCAGGCCTGGGATTTTCACTCATCAGACTCATACTTTCGCATTCTTCACATACTTGTTGAACGGATCCTGGGTTTTTTCGGGTTTGGATCCCGTAGTAATGTGGGTCCACACTGAAACAATCAATTAAACCTGGTCTTGATAAATATTTTAGAGGATAACGCATGTTACGTCTGGGATAGGTATGGGATTTGCCCTCATCAGACACATACTTACGCATTCTTCACATACTTGTTGAACGGATCCTGGGTTTTTTCGGGTTTGGATCACGTAGTAATGTGGGTCCACACTGAAACAATCAATTAAACCTGGTCTTGATAAATATTTTAGAGGATAACGCATGTTAGGTCTGGGATAGCTATGGGATTTGCCCTCATCAGGCTCATACTATCGCGTTTTTCACATTCTTGTTGAACAGATCCTGGGTTTTTTCTGGTCTGTATCACGTAGTAGTGTGGTACCACACTGAAACAGTCCATTAAACCTGGTTTGGATCAATTGTTTAGAGGATAACGCATGTTAGGTCTAGGTTAGCCCTGGGATTTTCACTCATCAGACTCATACTTTCGCATTCTTCACATACTTGTTGAACGGATCCTGCGTTTTTTCTGGTTTGGATCACGTAGTAATGTGGTGCCACACTGAAACAGTCGATTCAACCTGGTTTTGATCAATATTTTAGAGGATAACGCATAGTTAGGTTTGGGATAGGTCTGGGATTTGACCTCATCAGACTCATACTTTCGCACACTTCACATACTCGTTGAACAGATCCTGGGTTATTTTCTGGTTTGGATCACATAGTAATGTGGTACCACACTGAAACAGTCGATTAAACCTGGTTTCGATCAATATTTTAGAGAATAATTCATGGTAGGTCCAGGTTAGGTCTGGGATTTGCACCCATCAGGCTCGTTCTTTCGCATATTTCTCATACTTGATGGCTAGATCCTGGGATTTATCTGGATTGCATCACGTAGTAATGAAGTACAACACTGAAACGGTCAATTAAACCTGGTTTCCATCAATATCTTAGAGGACAACGCAAGTTAGGTCTGGGATAGGTCTGGGATTTGCCCTCATCAGGCTCATACTTTCGCGTTTTTCACATACTTGTTGAACAGATCCTGGGTTTTCTCTGGTTTGGATCACGTAGTAGTGTGGTACCACACTGAAACAGTCCATTAAACCTGGTTTGGATCAATATTTTAGAGGATAACGCATGTTAGGTCTAGGCTAGGTCTGGGATTTTCACCCTTCAGACTCATACTTTCGCATTCTTCACATACTTGTTGAACGGATCCTGGGTTTTTTCTGGTATGGATCACGTAGTAATGTGGTACCACACTGAAACAGTCGATTAAACGTGGTTTCGATCAATATTTTTGAGGATAACGCATGTTAGGTTTGGGATAGGTCTGGGATTTGACCTCATCAGACTCATACTTTCGCACACTTCACATACTCGTTGAACAGATCCTGGGTTATTTTCTGGTTTGGATCACGTAGTAATGTGGTACCACACAGAAACAGTCGATTGAACCTGGTTTCGATGAATATTTTAGAGAATAATTCATGTTAGGTCTAGGTTAGGTCTGGGATTTGCTCTCATCAGGCTCATTCTTTCGCATATTTCTCATACTTGTTGAACAGATCCTGGGTTTTTTCTGGTTTGGATCCCGTAGTAGTGTGGTACCACACTGAAACAGTCCATTAAACCTGGTTTCGCTCAATATTTTAGAGGATAACGCATGTTAGGTCTAGGATAGGCCTGGGATTTTCACTCATCAGACTCATACTTTCGCATTCTTCACATTCTTGTTGAACTGACCCTGGGTTTTTTCTGGTTTGGATCACGTTGTGGTGTGGGACCACACTGAAACAATCAATTAAACCTGGTTTGGATGAATATTTTAGAGGATAACGCATGTTAGGTCAAGGTTAGGTCTAAGATTTGCCCTCATCAGGCTCACAGTTTCGAGTTTTTCACATACTTGTTAAACAGATCCTGGGTTTTTTCTGGTTTGGATGACGAAGTAGTGTGGTACCACACTGAAACAGTCCATTAAACCTGGTTTCGCTCAATATTTCAGCGGATAACGCATGTTAGGTCTAGGTTACGTCTGGGATTTGCTCCCATTAGGCTCATACTTTCGCATATTTCTCATACTTGATGGCTAGATCATGGGCTTTTTCTGGATTGCATCACGTAGTAATGTAGTACCACACTGAAACAGTCAATGAAACCTGGTTTCCATCAATATTTTAGAGGACAACGCAGGTTAGGTCTAGGTAAGGCCTGAGATTTTCACTGATCAGACTCATACTTTCGCCTTCTTCACATACTCGTTGAACGGATCCTGGGTTTTTTCTGGTTTGGAACACGTTGTAATGTGGTACCACACTGATACATTCAATTAAACCTGGTCTTGATAAATATTTTAGAGAATAACGCATGTTAGGTCTGGGTTAGGTCTAGGATTTGCCCTCATCAGGCTCATACTTTCGCATATTTCTCATACTTCATGGCTAGATCCTGGGCTATTTCTGGATTGGATCACGTAGTAAAGTGGAACCACACTGAAACATTCAATGAAACCTGGTCTGGATAAAAATTTTAGAGGATAACGCATGTTAGGTCAAGGTTAGGTCTAAGATTTGCCCTCATCAGGCTCACAGTTTCGCGTTTTTCACATACTTGTCGAACAGATCCTGGGTTTTTTGTGGTTTGGATCACGTAGTAATGTGGTACCACACTGAAACATTCAATTAAACCTGGTCTTGATAATTATTTTAGAGGATAACGCATGTTAGGTCTGGGATAGGTCTGCGATTAGCCCTCATCAGACTCATACTTTCGCACACTTCACATACTCGTTGACGAGATCCTGGGTCTTTTTCTAGTTTGGATCACGCAGTAATGTGGTACCACACTGAAACAGTCGATTAAACCTGGTTTCGATCAATATTTTTGAGGATAACGCATGTTAGGTCTGGGATAGGTCTGGGATTAGCCCTCATCAGACTCATACTTTCGCTTTCTTCACATACTTGTTGAACGGATCCTGGGCTTTTTCTGGATTGCATCACGTAGTAATGTAGTACCACACTGAAACAGTCGATTAAACCTGGTTTCGATCAATATTTTTGAGGATAACGCATGTTAGGTCTGGGATAGGTCTGGGATTAGCCCTCATCAGGCTCATACTTTCGCATATTTCTCATACTTGATGGCTAGATCATGGGCTTTTTCTGGATTGCATCACGTAGTAATGTGGTACCACACTGAAACATTCAATTAAACCTGGTCTTGATAAATATTTTAGAGGATAACGCATGTTAGGTCTGGGTTACGTCTAGGATTTGCCCTCATCAGGCTCTTACTATCGCATATTTCTCATACTTCATGGCTAGATCCTGGGCTATTTCTGGATTGGATCACGTAGTAAAGTGGTACCACACTGAAACATTCAATGAAACCTGTTCTGGATAAATATTTTAGAGGATAACGCATCTTAGGTCTGGGTTAGGTCTAAGATTTGCCCTCATCAGGCTCACTGTTTCGCGTTTTTCACATACTTGTTGAACGGATCCTGGATTTTTTCTGGTTTGGGTCACGTAGTAATGTGGGACCACACTGAAACAGTCAATTAAACCTGGTTTCGCCCAATATTTTAGAGAATAATTCATGTTAGGTCTAGGTTAGGTCTGGGATTTGCTCTCATCAGGCTCATACTTTCGCACACTTCACATACTTGTTGAACGGATCCTGGGCTTTTTCTTGTTTGGATCACGTAGTAGTGTGGTACCACACTGAAACAGTCCATTAAACCTGGTTTCGCTCAATATTTTAGAGGATAACGCATGTTAGGTCTAGGTCAGTCCTGGGATTTTCACTCATCAGACTCATACTTTCGGATTCTTCACATACTTGTTGAACGGATCCTGGATTTTTTCTGGTTTGGGTCACGTAGTAATGTGGGGCCACACTGAAACAGTCAATTAAACCTGGTTTCGACCAATATTTTAGAGAATAATTCATGTTAGGTCTAGGTTAGGTCTGGGATTTGCTCTCATCAGGCTCATACTTTCGCACACTTCACATACTTGTTGAACGGATCCTGGGTTTTTTCTGGTTTCGATCACGTAGTAATGTGGTTCCACACTGAAACATTCGATTAAACCTGGTCTTGATAAATATTTTAGAGGATAACGCATGTTAGGTCTGGGATAGGTCTGGGATTTGCCCTCATCAGACTCATACTTTCGCATTCTTCACATACTTGTTGAACGGATCCTGGGTTTTTTCTGGTTTGGATCACGTAGTAATGTGGGTCCACACTGAAACAGTCAATTAAACCTGGTCTTGATAAATATTTTAGAGGATAACGCATGTTAGGTCTGGGATAGGTCTGGGATTTGCCCTCATCAGACTCATACCTACGCACACTTCACATACTCGTTGAACAGATCCTGGGTTATTTTCTGGTTTGGATCACATAGTAATGTGGTACCAAACTGAAACAGTCGATTAAACCAGGTTTCGATCAATATTTTTGAGGATAGCGCATGTTAGGTCTAGGTTAGGCCTGGGATTTTCACTCATCAGGCTCATACATTCGCATTCCTCACTTACTTGTTGAACGGATCGTGGGTTTTTTCTGGTTTGTATCACGTAGTAATGTGGTACCACACTGAAACAGTCCATTAAACCTGGTTTGGATCAATATTTTAGAGGATAACGCATGTTAGGTCTAGGTTAGCCCTGGGATTTTCACTCATCAGACTCATACTTTCGCATTCTTCTTATACTTGTTGAACTGATCCTGGGTTTTTTCTGGTTTGGATCACGTAGTAATGTGGTACCACACTGAAACAGTCGATTAAACCTGGTTTCGATCAATATTTTAGAGGATAACGCAAGTTAAGTCTGGGATTGGTCTGGGATTTGACCTCATCAGACTCATACTTTCGCATTCTTCACATACTTGTAGAACGGATCCTGGGTTTTTTCTGGTTTGGATCACGTAGTAATGTGGGGCCACACTGAAACAGTCAATTAAACCTGGTCTTGATAAATATTTTAGAGGATAACGCATGTTAGGTCTGGGTCAGGACTAGAATTTGCCCTCATCATGCTCATACTTTCGCATCTTTCTCATACATCATGGCTAGATCCTGGGCTATTTCTGGATTGTATCACGTAGTAGTGTGGTACCACACTGAAACAGTCCATTAAACCTGGTTTCGCTCAATATTTTAGAGGATAACGCATGTTAGGTCTAGGTCAGGCCTGGGATTTTCACTCATCAGACTCATACTTTCGCATTCTTCACATACTTGTTGAACGGATCCTGGGTTTTTTCTGGTTTGGATCAAGTAGTATTGTGGGTCCACACTGAAACAATCAATTAAACCTGGTCTTGATAAATATTTTAGAGGATAACGCCTGTTAGGTTTGGGTTAGGTCTAGGATTTGCCCTCAGCAGGCTCATACTTTCGCATATCTCTCATACTTCATGGCTAGATCCTGGGCTGTTTCTGGATTGTATCACGTAGTAATGTGGTACCACGCTGACACAGTCAATTAAACCTGGTTTCGATCAATATTTTAGAGGATAACGCACGTTAGATCTGGGATAGGTCTGGGATTCGCCCTCATCAGGCTCATACTTTCGCGTTTTTCACATACTTGTTGAACAGATGCTGGGTTTTTTCTGGTTTGTATCACGCAGTAGTGTGGTACCACACTGAAACAGTCCATTAAACCTGGTTTGGATGAATATTTTAGAGGATAACGCATGTAAGGTCTAGGTTAGCCCTGGGATTTTCACTCATCAGACTCATACTTTCGCATTCCTCTCATACTTGTTGAACTGATCCTGGGTTTTTTCTGGTTTGGATCACGTAGTAATGTGGTACCACACTGAAGCAGACGATTAAACCTGGTTTCGATCAATATCTTAAAGGATAACGAAAGTTAAGTCTGGGATTGGTCTGGGATTTGACATCATCAGGCTCATACTTTCGCGTTTTTCACATACTTGTTGCACAGATCCTGGGTTTTTTCTGGTTTGGATCCCGTAGTAGTGTGGTACCACACTGAAACAGTCAATTAAACCTGGTTTCCATCAATATTTTAGAGGATAACGCATGTTAGGTCTAGGTTAGGTCTGGGATTTGCTCTCATTAGGCTCATTCTTTCGCATATTTCTCATACTTGATGGCTAGATCCTGGGCTTTTTCTGGATTGCATCACGTAGAAATGAAGTACAACACTGAAACAGTCAATTAAACCTGGTTTCCATCTATATCTTAGAGGACAACGCAAGTTAGGTCTGGGATTGGTCTGGGATTTGCCCTCATCAGGCTCATACTTTCGCGTTTTTCACATACTTGTTGAACGGATCCTGGGTTTTTTCTGGTCTGTATCACGTAGTAGTGTGGTACCACACTGAAACAGTCCATTAAACCTGGTTTCCATCAATATTTTAGAGGATAACGCATGTTAGGTCTAGGTTAGGTCTGGGATTTGCTCTCATTAGGCTCATTCTTTCGCATATTTCTCATACTTGATGGCTAGATCATGGGCTTTTTCTGCATTGCATCACGTAGTTATGTAGTACCACACTGAAACAGTCAATGAAACCTGGTTTCCATCAATATTTTAGAGGACAACGCAAGTTAGGTCTAGGTAAGGCCTGAGATTTTCACTGTTCAGACTCATAATGTCGCCTTCTTCACATACTTGTTGAACGGATCCTGGGTTTTTTCTGGTTTGGAACACGTAATAATGTGGTACCACACTGAAGCATTCAATTAAACCTGCTCTTGATAAATATTTTAGAGAATAACGCATGTTAGGTCAGGGTTAGGTCTAGGATTTGCCCTCATCAGGCTCATACTTTCGCATATTTCTCATACTTCATGGCTAGATCCTGGGCTATTTCTGGATTGGATCACGTAGTAAAGTGGTACCACACTGAAACATTCAATGAAACCTGGTCTGGATAAAAATTTTAGAGAATTACGCATGTTAGGTCAAGGTTAGGTCTAAGATTTGCCCTCATCAGGCTCACAGTTTCGCGTTTTTCACATACTTGTTGAACAGATCCTGGGGTTTTTCTGGTTTGTATCACGCAGTAGTGTGGTACCACACTGAAACAGTCGATTAAACCTGGTTTCGATGAATATTTTAGAGAATAATTCATGTTAGGTCTAGGTTAGGTCTGAGATTTGCTCTCATCAGGCTCATTCTTTCGCATATTTCTCATACTTGATGGCTAGATCCTGGGCTTTTTCTGGATTGCATCACGTAGTAATGAAGTACAACACTGAAACAGTCAATTAAACCTGGTTTCCATCTATATCTTAGAGGACAACGCAAGTTAGGTCTGGGATTGGTCTGGGATTTGCCCTCATCAGGCTCATACTTTCGCGTTTTTCACATACTTGTTGAACGGATCCTGGGTTTTTTCTGGTCTGTATCACGTAGTAGTGTGGTACCACACTGAAACAGTCCATTAAACCTGGTTTGGATCAATTGTTTAGAGGATAACGAATGTTAGGTCTAGGTTAGCCCTGGGATTTTCACTCATCAGACTCATACTTTCGCATTCTTCACATACTTGTTGAACGGATCCTGGGTTTTTTCTGGTTTGGATCACGTAGTAATGTGGTGCCACACTGAAACAGTCGATTCAACCTGGTTTTGATCAATATTTTAGAGGATAACGCATAGTTAGGTTTGGGATAGGTCTGGGATTTGACCTCATCAGACTCATACTTTCGCACAATTCACATACTTGTTGAACAGATCCTGGGTTTTTTCTGGTTTGGATCCCGTAGTAGTGTGGTACCACACTGAAACAGTCCATTAAACCTGGTTTCGCTCAATATTTTAGAGAATAACGCATGTTAGGTCTAGGTCAGGCCTGGGATTTTCACTCATCAGACTCATACTTTCGCATTCTTCACATACTTGTTGAACGGATCCTGGGTTTTTTCGGGTTTGGATCCCGTAGTAATGTGGGTCCACACTGAAACAATCAATTAAACCTGGTCTTGATAAATATTTTAGAGGATAACGCATGTTACGTCTGGGATAGGTATGGGATTTGCCCTCATCAGACACATACTTACGCATTCTTCACATACTTGTTGAACGGATCCTGGGTTTTTTCGGGTTTGGATCACGTAGTAATGTGGGTCCACACTGAAACAATCAATTAAACCTGGTCTTGATAAATATTTTAGAGGATAACGCATGTTAGGTCTGGGATAGCTATGGGATTTGCCCTCATCAGACACATACTTTCGCATTCTTCACATACTTGTTGAACGGATCCTGGGTTTTTTCGGGTTTGGATCACGTAGTAATGTGGGTCCACAATGAAACAATCAATTAAACCTGGTCTTGATAAATATTTTAGAGGATAACGCATGTTAGGTCTGGGATAGGTATGGGATTTGCCCTCATCAGACTCATACTTTCGCACAATTCACATACTTGTTGAACAGATCCTGGGTTTTTTCTGGTTTGGATCCCGTAGTAGTGTGGTACCACACTGAAACAGTCCATTAATCCTGGTTTCGCTCAATATTTTAGAGAATAACGCATGTTAGGTCTAGGTCAGGCCTGGGATTTTCACTCATCAGACTCATACTTTCGCATTCTTCACATACTTGTTGAACGGATCCTGGGTTTTTTCGGGTTTGGATCACGTAGTAATGTAGGTCCACACTGAAACAATCAATTAAACCTGCTCTTGATAAATATTTTAGAGGATAACGCATGTTAGGTTTGGGTTAGGTCTAGGATTTGCCCTCAGCAGGCTCATACTTTCGCATATCTCTCATACTTCATGGCTAGATCCTGGGCTGTTTCTGGATTGTATCACGTAGTAATGTGGTACCACGCTGAAACAGTCAATTAAACCTGGTTTCGATCAATATTTAAGAGGATAACGCAAGTTAGGTCTGGCATAGGTCTGGGATTCGCCCTCATCAGGCTCATACTTTCGCGTTTTTCACACACTTGTTGAACAGATCCTGGGTTTTTTCTGGTTTGTATCACGTAGTAGTGTGGTACCACACTGAAACAGTCCATTAAACCTGGTTTGCATCAATATTTTAGAGGATAACGCATGTTAGGTCTAGGTTAGGTCTGGGATTTTCGCTCATGAGACTCCTACTTTCGCATTCTTCACATACTTGTTGAACTGATCGTGGGTTTTTTCTGGTTTGGTTCAGGTAGTAATGTGGTACCACACTGAAACATTCAATTAAACCTGGTCTTGATAAATATTTTAGAGGATAACGCAAGTTAGGTCTGGCATAGGTCTGGGATTCGCCCTCATCAGGCTCATACTATCGCGTTTTTCACATTCTTGTTGAACAGATCCTGGGTTTTTTCTGGTCTGTATCACGTAGTAGTGTGGTACCACACTGAAACAGTCCATTAAACCTGGTTTGGATCAATTGTTTAGAGGATAACGCATGTTAGGTCTAGGTTAGCCCTGGGATTTTCACTCATCAGACTCATACTTTCGCATTCTTCACATACTTGTTGAACGGATCCTGCGTTTTTTCTGGTTTGGATCACGTAGTAATGTGGTGCCACACTGAAATAGTCGATTCAACCTGGTTTTGATCAATATTTTAGAGGATAACGCATAGTTAGGTTTGGGATAGGTCTGGGATTTGACCTCATCAGACTCATACTTTCGCACACTTCACATACTCGTTGAACAGATCCTGGGTTATTTTCTGGTTTGGATCACATAGTAATGTGGTACCACACTGAAACAGTCGATTAAACCAGGTTTCGATCAATATTTTAGAGAATAATTCATGGTAGGTCCAGGTTAGGTCTGGGATTTGCTCTCATCAGGCACATTCTTTCGCATATTTCTCATACTTGTTGAACAGATCCTGGGTTTTTTCTGGTTTGGATCCCGTAGTAGTGTGGTACCACACTGAAACAGTCCATTAAACCTGGTTTCGCTCAATATTTTAGAGGATAACGCATGTTAGGTCTAGGATAGGCCTGGGATTTTCACTCATCAGACTCATACTTTCGCATTCTTCACATTCTTGTTGAACTGACCCTGGGTTTTTTCTGGTTTGGATCACGTTGTGGTGTGGGACCACACTGAAACAATCAATTAAACCTGGTTTGGATGAATATTTTAGAGGATAACGCATGTTAGGTCAAGGTTAGGTCTAAGATTTGCCCTCATCAGGCTCACAGTTTCGAGTTTTTCACATACTTGTTAAACAGATCCTGGGTTTTTTCTGGTTTGGATGACGAAGTAGTGTGGTACCACACTGAAACAGTCCATTAAACCTGGTTTCGCTCAATATTTCAGCGGATAACGCATGTTAGGTCTAGGTTACGTCTGGGATTTGCTCCCATTAGGCTCATACTTTCGCATATTTCTCATACTTGATGGCTAGATCATGGGCTTTTTCTGGATTGCATCACGTAGTAATGTAGTACCACACTGAAACAGTCAATGAAACCTGGTTTCCATCAATATTTTAGAGGACAACGCAGGTTAGGTCTAGGTAAGGCCTGAGATTTTCACTGATCAGACTCATACTTTCGCCTTCTTCACATACTCGTTGAACGGATCCTGGGTTTTTTCTGGTTTGGAACACGTTGTAATGTGGTACCACACTGATACATTCAATTAAACCTGGTCTTGATAAATATTTTAGAGAATAACGCATGTTAGGTCTGGGTTAGGTCTAGGATTTGCCCTCATCAGGCTCATACTTTCGCATATTTCTCATACTTCATGGCTAGATCCTGGGCTATTTCTGGATTGGATCACGTAGTAAAGTGGAACCACACTGAAACATTCAATGAAACCTGGTCTGGATATAAATTTTAGAGGATAACGCATGTTAGGTCAAGGTTAGGTCTAAGATTTGCCCTCATCAGGCTCACAGTTTCGCGTTTTTCACATACTTGTCGAACAGATCCTGGGTTTTTTGTGGTTTGGATCACGTAGTAATGTGGTACCACACTGAAACATTCAATTAAACCTGGTCTTGATAAATATTTTAGAGGATAACGCATGTTAGGTCTGGGATAGGTCTGCGATTAGCCCTCATCAGACTCATACTTTCGCACACTTCACATACTCGTTGACGAGATCCTGGGTCTTTTTCTAGTTTGGATCACGCAGTAATGTGGTACCACACTGAAACAGTCGATTAAACCTGGTTTCGATCAATATTTTTGAGGATAACGCATGTTAGGTCTGGGATAGGTCTGGGATTAGCCCTCATCAGACTCATACTTTCGCTTTCTTCACATACTTGTTGAACGGATCCTGGGCTTTTTCTGGATTGCATCACGTAGTAATGTAGTACCACACTGAAACAGTCGATTAAACCTGGTTTCGATCGATATTTTTGAGGATAACGCATGTTAGGTCTGGGATAGGTCTGGGATTAGCCCTCATCAGGCTCATACTTTCGCATATTTCTCATACTTGATGGCTAGATCATGGGCTTTTTCTGGATTGCATCACGTAGTAATGTGGTACCACACTGAAACATTCAATTAAACCTGGTCTTGATAAATATTTTAGAGGATAACGCATGTTAGGTCTGGGTTACGTCTAGGATTTGCCCTCATCAGGCTCATACTTTCGCATATTTCTCATACTTCATGGCTAGATCCTGGGCTGTTTCTGCATTGTATCACGTAGTAATGTGGTACCACGCTGAAACAGTCAATTAAACCTGGTTTCGTTCAATATTTTAGAGGATAACGCAAGCTAGGTCTGGGATAGGTCTAGGATTTGCCCTCATCAGGCTCTTACTATCGCATATTTCTCATACTTCATGGCTAGATCCTGGGCTATTTCTGGATTGGATCACGTAGTAAAGTGGTACCACACTGAAACATTCAATGAAACCTGTTCTGGATAAATATTTTAGAGGATAACGCATCTTAGGTCTGGGTTAGGTCTAAGATTTGCCCTCATGAGGCTCACTGTTTCGCGTTTTTCACATACTTGTTGAACGGATCCTGGATTTTTTCTGGTTTGGGTCACGTAGTAATGTGGGACCACACTGAAACAGTCAATTAAACCTGGTTTCGCCCAATATTTTAGAGAATAATTCATGTTAGGTCTAGGTTAGGTCTGGGATTTGCTCTCATCAGGCTCATACTTTCGCACACTTCACATACTTGTTGAACGGATCCTGGGCTTTTTCTTGTTTGGATCACGTAGTAGTGTGGTACCACACTGAAACAGTCCATTAAACCTGGTTTCGCTCAATATTTTAGAGGATAACGCATGTTAGGTCTAGGTCAGTCCTGGGATTTTCACTCATCAGACTCATACTTTCGGATTCTTCACATACTTGTTGAACGGATCCTGGATTTTTTCTGGTTTGGGTCACGTAGTAATGTGGGGCCACACTGAAACAGTCAATTAAACCTGGTTTCGACCAATATTTTAGAGAATAATTCATGTTAGGTCTAGGTTAGGTCTGGGATTTGCTCTCATCAGGCTCATACTTTCGCACACTTCACATACTTGTTGAACGGATCCTGGGTTTTTTCTGGTTTGGATCACGTAGTAATGTGGTTCCACACTGAAACATTCGATTAAACCTGGTCTTGATAAATATTTTAGAGGATAACGCATGTTAGGTCTGGGTTAGGTCTAGGATTTGCCCTCATCAGGCTCATACTTTCGCATATTTCTCATACTTCATGGCTAGATCCTGGGCTATATCTGGATTGGATCACGTAGTAAAGTGGTACCACACTGAAACATTCAATGAAACCTGGTCTGGATAAATATTTTAGAGGACAACGCATCTTAGGTCTGGGTTAGGTCTAAGATTTGCCCTCATCAGGCTCACAGTTTCGCGTTTTTCACATACTTGTTGAACAGATCCTGGGTTTTTTCTGGTTTGAATCACGTAGTAATGTGGTACCACACTAAAACAGTCAATTAAACCTGGTTTCGATCAATATTTTAGAGGATAACGCAAGTTAGGTCTGGGATAGGTCTGGGATTTGCCCTCATCAGGCTCATACTTTCGCGATTTTCACATACTTGTTGAACGGATCCTGGGTTTTTTCTGGTTTTGTTCACGTAGTAATGTGGGTCCACACTGAAACAATCAATTAAACCTGGTCTTGATAAATATTTTAGAGGATAACGCATGTTAGGTCTGGGATAGCTATGGGATTTGCCCTCATCAGACTCATACTTTCGCACACTTCACATACTCGTTGAACAGATCCTGCGTTATTTTCTGGTTTGGATCACATAGTAATGTGGTACCACACTGAAACATTCAATTAAACCTGGTCTTGATAAATATTTTAGAGGATAACGCATGTTAGGTCTGGGTTACGTCTAGGATTTGCCCTCATCAGGCTCATACTTTCGCATATTTCTCATACTTGATGGCTATATCCTGGGCTATTTCTGGATTGGATCACGTAGTAAAGTGGTACCACACTGAAACACTCAATGAAACCTGGTCTGGATAAATATTTTAGAGGATAACGCATCTTAGGTCTGGGTTAGGTCTAAGATTTGCCCTCATCAGGCTCACAGTTTCGCGTTTTTCACATACTTGTTGAACAGATCCTGGGTTTTTTCTGGTTTGGATCACGTAGTAATGTGGTACCACACTAAAACAGTCAATTAAACCAGGTTTCGATCAATATTTTGGAGGATAACGCAAGTTAGGTCTGGAATAGGTCTGGGATTTGCTCTCATCAGGCTCATTCTTTCGCATATTTCTCATACTTGATGGCTAGATCCTGAGCTTTTTCTGGATTGCATCACGTAGTAATGTAGTACCACACTGAAACAGTCAATGAAACCTGGTCTCCATCAATATTTTAGAGGACAACGCAAGTTAGGTCTAGGTAAGGCCTGAGATTTTCACTGATCAGACTCATACGTTCGCATTCTTCACATACTTGTTGAACGGATCCTGGGTTTTTTCTTGTTTGGATCACGTAGTTATGTGGGTCCACACTGAAACAATCAATTAAACCTGGTCTTGATAAATATTTTAGAGGATAACGCGTGTTATGTCTGGGATAGGTCTGGGATTTGCCCTTATCAGACTCATACTTTCGCACACTTCACATACTCGTTGAACAGATCCTGGGTTATTTTCTGGTTTGGATCACATAGTAATGTGGTACCACACTGAAACAGTCGATTAAACCAGGTTTCGATCAATATTTTTGAGGATAACGCATGTTAGGTCTAGGTTAGGCCTGGGATTTTCACTCATCAGACTCATACTTTCGCATTCTTCACATACTTGTTGAACGGATCCTGGGTTTTTTCTGGTTTGGATCACGTAGTAATCTGGGTCCACACTGAAACAGTCGGTTAAACCTGGTTTCGATCAATATTTTAGTGGATAACGCAAGTTAGGTCTGGGATAGGTCTGGGATTTGCCCTCATCAGACTCATACCTACGCACACTTCACATACTCGTTGAACAGATCCTGGGTTATTTTCTGGTTTCGATCACATAGTATTGTGGTACCACACTGAAACAGTCGATTAAACCAGGTTTCGATCAATATTTTTGAGGATAACGCATGTTAGGTCTAGGTTAGGCCTGGGATTTTCACTCATCAGACTCATACTTTCGCACACTTCACATACTCGTTGAACAGATCCTGGGTTATTTTCTGGTTTGGATCACATAGTAATGTGGTACCACACTGAAACAGTCGATTAAACCTGGTTTCGATCAATTTTTTTTTTGGAGAATAATTCATGTTAGGTCTAGGTTAGGTCTGGGATTTGCTCTCATCAGGCTCGTACTTTCGCATATTTCTCATACTTGATGGCTAGATCCTGGGCTTTTTCTGGATTGCGTCACGTAGTAGTGAAGTACAACACTGAAACAGTCAATTAAACCTGGTTTCCATCAATATCTTAGAGGACAACGCAAGTTAGGTCTGGGATAGGTCTGGGATTTGACCTCATCAGACTCATACTTTCGCACACTTCACATACTCGTTGAACAGATTCTGGGTTATTTTCTGGTTTGGATCACATAGTAATGTGGTACCACACTGAAACAGTCGATTAAACCTGGTTTCGATCAATATTTTAGAGAATAATTCATGTTAGGTCTAGATTAGGTCTGGGATTTGCTCTCATCAGGCTCATTCTTTCGCATATTTCTCATACTTGATGGCTAGATCCTGGGCTGTTTCTGGATTGTATGACGTAGTAATGTGGGTCCACACTGAAACAGTCAATTAAACCTGGTCTTGATAAATATTTTAGAGGATAACGCATGTTAGGTCTGGGTCAGCTCTAGAATTTGCCCTCATCATGCTCATACTTTCGCATCTTTCTCATACATCATGGCTAGATCCTGGGCTATTTCTGGATTGTATCACGTAGTAATGTGGTACCACGCTGAAACAGTCGATTAAACCTGGTTTCGATCAATATTTTAGAGGATAACGCAAGTTAAGTCTGGGATTTGTCTGGGATTTGACCTCATCAGACTCATACTTTCGCACACTTCACATACTTGTTGAACAGATCCCGGGTTTTTTCTGGTTTGGATCCCGTAGTAGTGTGGTACCACACTGAAACAGTCCATTAAACCTGGTTTCGCTCAATATTTTAGAGGATAACGCATGTTAGGTCTAGGTCAGGCCTGGGATTTTCACTCATCAGACTCATACTTTCGCATTCTTCACATACTTGTTGAACGGATCCTGGGTTTTTTCTGGTTTGGATCACGTTGTAATGTGGGACCACACTGAAACAATCAATTAAACCTTGTCTTGATAAATATTTTAGAGGATAACGCATGTTAGGCTTGGGTTAGGTCTAGGATTTGCACTCAGCAGGCTCATACTTTCGCATATCTCTCCTACTTCATGGCTAGATCCTGGGCTGTTTCTGGATTGTATCACGTAGTAATGTGGTAGCACGCTGAAACAGTCAATTAAACCTGGTTTCGATAAATATTTTAGAGGATAACGCAAGTTAGGTCTGGCATAGGTCTGGGATTCGCCCTCATCAGGCTCATACTTTCGCGTTTTTCACATACTTGTTGAACAGATCCTGGGTTTTTTCTGGTTTGTATCACGTAGTAGTGTGGTACCACACTGAAACAGTCCATTAAACCTGGTTTGGATGAATATTTTAGAGGATAACGCATGTAAGGTCTAGGTTAGCCCTGGGATTTCCACTCATCAGACTCATACTTTCGCATTCTTCTCATACTTGTTGAACTGATCCTGGGTTTTTTCTGGTTTGGATCACGTAGTAATGTGGTACCACACTGAAACAGACGATTAAACCTGGTTTCCATCAATATCTTAGAGGACAACGCAAGTTAGGTCTGGGATAGGCCTGGGATTTTCACTCATCAGACTCATACTTTCGCATTCTTCACATACTTGTTGAACGGATCCTGGGTTTTTTCTGGTTTGGATCACGTAGTAATGTGAGACCACACTGAAACAGTCAATTAAACCTGGTTTCCATCAATATTTTAGAGGACAACGCAAGTTAGGTCTGGGATAGGTCTGGGATTTGCCCTCATCAGGCTCATACTTTCGCGTTTTTCACATACTTGTTGAACAGATCCTGGGTTTTTTCTGGTTTGGATCCCGTAGTAGTGTGGTACCACAATAAAACAGTCAATTAAACCTGGTTTCGATCAATATTTTAGAGGATATCGCAAGTTAGGTCTGGGATAGGTCTGGGACTTTCACTCATCAGACTCATACTTTCGCATTCTTCACATACTTGTTGAACGGATCCTGTGTTTTTTCTGGATTGGATCACGTAGTAATGTGGTACCACACTGAAACATTCAATGAAACCTGGTCTGGATAAATATTTTAGAGGATAACGCAAGTTAGGTCTGGGATAGGTCTGGGATTAGGCCTCATCAGACTCATACTTTCGCTTTCTTCACATACTCGTTGAACAGATCCTGTGTCATTTTCTGGTTTGGATCACATAGTAATGTGGTACCACACTGGAACAGTCGATTAAACCAGGTTTCGATCAATATTTTTGAGGATAACGCATGTTAGGTCTAGGTCAGGTCAGGGATTTTCACTCATCAGACTCATACTTTCGCATTCTTCACATACTTGTTGAACGGATCCTGGGTTTTTTCTGGATTGGATCACGTAGTAATGTGGTACCACACTGAAACATTCAATGAAACCTGGTCTGGATAAATATTTTAGAGGATAACGCAAGTTAGGTCTGGGGTAGGTCTGGGATTAGCCCTCATCAGACTCATACTTTCGCACACTTCACATACTCGTTGAACAGATCCTGGGTTTTTTTCTGGTTTGGATCACGTAGTAATGTGGTAACACACTGAAACAGTCGATTAAACCTGGTTTCGATCAATATTATTGAGGATAACGCATGTTAGGTCTGGGATAGGTCTGGGATTAGCCCTCATCAGACTCATACTTTCGCACACTTCACATACTCGTTGACGAGATCCTGGGTTTTTTTCTAGTTTGGATCACGCAGTAATGTGGTACCACACTGAAACAGTCGATTAAACCTGGTTTCGATCAATATTTTTGAGGATAACGCATGGTAGGTCTGGGATAGGTCTGGGATTAGCCCTCATCAGACTCATACTTTCGCTTTCTTCATACTTGTTGAACGGATCCTGGGCTTTTTCTGGATTGCATCACGTGGTAATGTAGTACCATACTGAAACAGTCAATGAAACCTGGTTTCCATCAATATTTTAGAGGACAACGCAAGTTAGGTCTAGGTTAGGCCTGGGATTCTCACTCATCAGACTCATACTTTCGCATTCTTCACATACTCGTTGAACAGATCCTGGGTTTTTTCTGGAGTGGATCACGTAGTAATGAAGTAGAACACTGAAACAGTCAATTAAACCTGGTTTCCATCAATATTTTAGAGGACAGCGCATGTTAGGTCTAGGTTAGGCCTGGGATTTGCCCTGATCAGGGTCATACTTTCGCAGTTTTAACATACATGTTGACCTGATCGAGGGTTTTTTCTGCTTTGGATCACGTAGTAAAGTGGTACCACACTGAGACAGTCCATTAAACCTGGTTTGGATCAATTGTTTAGAGGATAACGCATGTTAGGTCTAGGTTAGCCCTGGGATTTTCACTCATCAGACTCATACTTTCGCATTCTTCTCATACTTGTTGAACAGATCCTGGGTTTTTTCTGGTTTGTATCACGTAGTAGTGTGGTACCACACTGAAACAGTCCATTAAACCTGGTTTGGATCAATTGTTTAGAGGAAAACGCATGTTAGGTCTAGGTTAGCCCTGGGATTTTCACTCATCAGACTCATACTTTCGCATTCTTCTCATACTTGTTGAACTGATCCTGGGGTTTTTCTGGTTTGGATCACGTAGTAATGTGGTACCACACTGAAACAGTCAATTGAACCTGGTTATGATCAATATTTTAGAGGATAACGCATAGTTAGGTTTGGTATAGGTCTGGGATTTGACCTCATCAGACTCATACTTTCGCACACTTCTCATACTCGTTGAACAGATCCTGGGTTATTTTCTGGTTTGGATCACATAGTAATGTGGTACCACACTGAAACAGTCGATTAAACCTGGTTTCGATCAATATTTTAGAGAATAATTCATGTTAGGTCTAGGTTAGGTCTGGGATTTGCTTTCATCAGGCTCATTCTTTCGCATATTTCTCACACTTGATGGCTAGATCCTGGGCTGTTTCTGGATTGTATGACGTAGTAATGTGGTACCACGCTGAAACAGCGAATTAAACCTGGTTTCGATCAATATTTTAGAGGATAACGCAAGTTAGGTCTAGGGTAGGCCTGGGATTTGCCCTCATCAGGGTCATACTTTCGCAGTTTTAACATACATGTTGCCCTGATCGACGGTTTTTTCTGCTTTGAATCACGTAGTAAAGAGGCACCACACTGAAACATTCCATTAAACCTGGTCTTGATAAATATTTTAGAGGATAACGCATGTTAGGTCTGGGTTAGGTCTAGGATTTGCCCTCAGCAGGCTCATACTTTCGCATATTTCTCATACTTCATGGCTAGATCCTGGGCTGTTTCTGGATTGTATCACATAGTACTGTGGTACCACGCTGAAGCAGTCAATTAAACCTGGTTTCGATCAATATTTTAGAGGATAACGCAAGTTAGGTCTGGCATAGGTCTGGGATTCGCCCTCATCAGGCTCATACTTTCGCGTTTTTCACATACTTGTTGAACAGATCCTGGGTTTTTTCTGGTTTGTATCACGTAGTAGTGTGGTACCACACTGAAACAGTCCATTAAACCTGGTTTGGATCAATATTTTAGAGGATAACGCATGTTAGGGCTAGGTTAGCCCTGGGATTTGCACTCATCAGACTCATACTTTCGCATTCTTCTCATACTTGTTGAACTGATCCTGGGTTTTTTCTGGTTTGGATCACGTAGTAATGTGGTACCACACTGAAACAGTCGATTAAACCTGGTTTCGATCAATATTTTAGAGGATAACGCAAGTTAAGTCTGGGATTGGTCTGGGATTTGACCTCATCAGATTCATACTTTCGTACACTTCACATACTCGTTGAACAGATCCTGGGTTACTTTCTGGTTTGGATCACATAGTAATGTGTTACCACACTGAAACAGTCGATTAAACCAGGTTTCGATCAATATTTTTGAGGATAACGCATGTTAGGTCTAGGTTAGGCCTGGGATTCTCACTCATCAGACTCATACTTTCGCATTCTTCACATACTTGTCGAACGGATCCTGGGTTTTTTCTGGTTTGGATCACGTAGTAATGTGGGACCTCACTGAAACAGTCAATTAAACCTGGTCTTGATAAATATTTTAGAGGATAACGCATGTTAGGTCTGGGTCAGCTCTAGAATTTGCCCTTATCATGCTCATACTTTCGCATCTTCCTCATACATCATGGCTAGATCCTGGGCTATTTCTGGATTGTATCACGTAGTAATGTGGTACCACGCTGAAGCAGTCGATTAAACCTGGTTTCGATCAATATTTTAGAGGATAACGCAAGTTAAGTCTGGGATTGGTCTGGGATTTGACCTCATCAGACTCATACTTTCGCACACTTCACATACTTGTTGAACGGATCCTGGGTTTTTTCTGGTTTGGACCCCGTAGTAGTGTGGTACCACACTGAAACAGTCCATTAAACCTGGTTTCGGTCAATATTTTAGAGGATAACGCATGTTAGGTCTAGGTCAGGCCTGGGATTTTCACTCATCAGGCTCATTCTTTCGTATATTTCTCATACATGTTGAACAAATCCTGGGTTTTTTCTGGTTTGGATCACGTAGTAATGTGGGACCACACTGAAACAATCAATTAAACCTGGTTTCCATCAATATTTTAGAGGACGACGCAAGTTAGGTCTGGGATAGGTCTGGGATTTGCCCTCATCAGGCTCATACTTTCGCGTTTTTCACATACTTGTTGAACAGATCCTGGGTTTTTTCTGGTTTGGATCCCGCAGTAGTGTGGTACCACAATAAAACAGTCAATTAAACCTGGTTTCGATCAATATTTTAGAGGATATCGCAAGTTAGGTCTGGGATAGGTCTGGGATTTGCCCTCATCAGACTCATACTTTCGCACACTTGCACATACTCGTTGATCAGATCCTGGTTTTTTTTCTGGTTTGGATCACGTAGTAATGTGGTACCACACTGAAACATTCAATGAATCCAGGTCTGGATAAATATTTTAGAGGATAACGCAAGTTAGGTCTGGGATAGGTCTGGGATTAGCCCTCATCAGACTCATACTTTCGCTTTCTTCACATACTCGTTGAACAGATCCTGTGTTATTTTCTGGTTTGGATCACATAGTAATGTGGTACCACACTGAAACAGTCAATTAAACCTGGTTTCCATCAATATCTTAGAGGACAACGCAAGTTAGGTCTAGGTTAGGTCTGGGATTTGCCCTCATCAGGCTCATACTTTCGCGTTTTTCACATACTTGTTGAACAGATCCTGGGTTTTTTCTGGTTTGGATCACGTAGTAGTGTGGTACCACACTGAAACTGTCGATTAAACCTGGTTTCGATTAATATTTTAGAGGATAACGCATGTTAGGTCTGGGATAGGTCTAGGATTTGCCCCCATCAGGCTTAAACTTTCGCATATTTCTCATACTTCATGGCTGGATCCTGGGCTATTTCTGGATTGGGTCACGTAGTAATGTGGTACCACACTGAAACAGTCAATTAAGCATGGTTTTGATCAATATTTTAGAGAATAATTCATGTTAGGTCCAGGTTAGGTCTGGGATTTGCTCTCGTCGGGCTCATTCCTTCGCATATTTCTCATACTTGATGGCGAGATCCTGGGCTTTTTCTGGATTGCATCACGTAGTAATGAAGTGCAACACTGAAACAGTCAATTAAGCCTGGTTTCCATCAATATTTTAGAGGACAACGCATGTTAGGTCTAGGTTAGCCCAGGGATTTTCACTCATCAGACTCATACTTTCGCATTCTTCACATACTTGTTGAACGGATCCTGGGTTTTTTCTGGTTTGGATCACGTAGTAATGTGGGACCACACTGAAACAATCAATTAAACCTGGTCATGATAAATATTTTAGAGGATAACGCATGTTAGGTCTGGGTTTGGTCTAGGATTTGCCCTCGTCAGGCTCATACTTTCGCATATTTCTCATACTTCATGGCTATATCCTGGGCTATTTCTGGATTGGATCACGTAGTAATGTGGTACCACACTGAAACAGTCGATTAAACCAGGTTTCTAGCAATATTTTTGAGGATAACGCAAGTTAGGTCTGGGATAGGTCTGGGATTTGCCCTCATCAGGCTGATACTTTCGCGTTTTTCACATACTTGTTGAACAGATCCTGGGTTTTTTCCTGTTTGGGTCACGTAGTAGTGTGGTACCACACTGAAACAGTCGATTAAACCTGGTTTCGATCAATATTTTTGAGGATAACGCATGTTAGGTCTAGGTTAGGTCTGAGATTTTCACTCATCAGGCTCATACTTTCGCACACTTGCACATACTCGTTGATCAGATCCTGGGTTTTTTACTGGTTTGGATCACGTAGTAATGTGGTACCACACTGAAACATTCAATGAATCCAGGTCTGGATAAATATTTTAGAGGATAACGCAAGTTAGGTCTGGGATAGGTCTGGGATTAGCCCTCATCAGACTCATACTTTCGCTTTCTTCACATACTCGTTGAACAGATCCTGTGTTATTTTCTGGTTTGGATCACATAGTAATGTGGTACCACACTGAAACAGTCAATTAAACCTGGTTTCCATCAATATCTTAGAAGACAACGCAAGTTAGGTCTAGGTTAGGTCTGGGATTTGCCCTCATCAGGCTCATACTTTCGCGTTTTTCACATACTTGTTGAACAGATCCTGGGTTTTTTCTGGTTTGGATCACGTAGTAGTGTGGTACCACACTGAAACTGTCGATTAAACCTGGTTTCGATTAATATTTTAGAGGATAACGCATGTTAGGTCTGGGATAGGTCTAGGATTTGCCCCCATCAGGCTTATACTTTCGCATATTTCTCATACTTCATGGCTGGATCCTGGGCTATTTCTGGATTGGGTCACGTAGTAATGTGGTACCACACTGAAACAGTCAATTAAGCATGGTTTTGATCAATATTTTAGAGAATAATTCATGTTAGGTCCAGGTTAGGTCTGGGATTTGCTCTCGTCGGGCTCATTCCTTCGCATATTTCTCATACTTGATGGCTAGATCCTGGGCTTTTTCTGGATTGCATCACGTAGTAATGAAGTGCAAGACTGAAACAGTCAATTAAGCCTGGTTTCCATCAATATTTTAGAGGACAACGCATGTTAGGTCTAGGTTAGCCCAGGGATTTTCACTCATCAGACTCATACTTTCGCATTCTTCACATACTTGTTGAACGGATCCTGGGTTTTTTCTGATTTGGATCACGTAGTAATGTGGGACCACACTGAAACAATCAATTAAACCTGGTCATGATAAATATTTTAGAGGATAACGCATGTTAGGTCTGGGTTTGGTCTAGGATTTGCCCTCGTCAGGCTCATACTTTCGCATATTTCTCATACTTCATGGCTATATCCTGGGCTATTTCTGGATTGGATCACGTAGTAATGTGGGACCACACTGAAACAGTCAATTAAACCTGGTTTCGCTCAATATTTTAGAAGATAACTCATGTTAGGCCTAGGTTAGGCCTGGGATTTGCCCTCATCAGGGTCATACTTTCGCAGTTTTAACATACATGTTGGCCTGATCGAGGGTTTTTTCTGCTTTGGATCACGTAGTGAAGTGGTACCGCACTGAAGCAGACCATTAAACTTGGTTTGGATCAATATTTTAGAGGATAACGCATGTTAGGTCTAGGTTGGGCCTGGGATTTTCACTCATCAGACACATATTTTCGCATTCTTCACATACTTGTTGAACGTATCCTGGGTTTTTCCTGGTTTGGATCAGGTAGTAATGTGGGACCACACTGGAGCAGTCAATTAAACCTGGTTTCGATCAATGTTTTAGAGAATATTTCATGTTAGGTCTAGGTTAGGTCTGGGATTTGCTCTCATCAGGCTCATACTTTCGCATATTTCTCATACTTCATGGCTGGATCCTGGGCTATTTCTGGATTGGATCACGTGGTAATGTGGTACCGCACTGAAGCAGACCATTAAACCTGGTTTGGATCAATATTTTAGAGGATAACGCATGTTAGGTTTGGGTTAGGTCTAGGATTTGCACTCATCAGGCTCATACTTTCGCATATTTCTCATACTTCATGGCTAGGTCATGGGCTGTTTCAGGATTGTATCACGTAGTAATGTGGTACCACGCTGAAACAGTCAATTAAAACTGGTTACGATCAATATTTTAGTGGATAACGCAAGTTTGGTCTGGGATAGGTCTGGGATTTGCCCTCATCAGGCTCATACTTTCGCGTTTTTCACATACTTATTGAACTGGTCCTCGGTTTTTTCTGGTTTGGATCACGTAGCAATGTGGTACCACACTGAAGCAGTCGGTTAAACCTGGTTTCGATCAATATTTTAGAGGATAACGCAAGTTTGGTCTGGGATAGGTCTGGGATTTGCCCTCATCAGGCTCATACTTTCGCATTCTTCACATACTTGTTGAACGGATCCTGGGTTTTTTCTGGTGTGGATCACGTAGTAATGTGGGACCACACTGAAACAATCAATTAAACCTGGTCATGATCAATATTTTAGAGAATAATTCATGTTATGTCTAGGTTAGGTCTGGGATTTGCTCTCATCAGGCTCATTCTTTCGCATATTTCTCATACTTGATGGCTAGATCCTGGGCTTTTTCTGGATTGCATCACGTAGTAATGAAGGACAACACTGAAACAGTCAATTAAACCTGGTCTTGATAAATATTTTAGAGGATAACGCATGTTAGGTTTGGGTTAGGTCTAGGATTTGCCCTCATCAGGCTCATACTTTCGCATATTTCTCATACTTCATGGCTAGATCCTGGGCTGTTTCTGGATTGTATCACGTAGTAATGTGGTACCACGCTGAAACAGTCAATTAAAACTGGTTTTGATCAATATTCTAGAGGATAACGCAAGTTAGGTCTGGGATAGGTCTGGGATTCGCCCTCATCAGGCTCATACTTTCGCGTTTTTCACATACTTGTTGAACAGATCCTGGGTTTTTTCCTGTTTGGGTCACGTAGTAGTGTGGTACCACACTGAAACAGTCGATTAAACCTGGTTTCGATCAATATTTTTGAGGATAACGCATGTTAGGTCTAGGTTAGGTCTGGGATTTTCACTCATCAGGCTCATACTTTCGCATATTTCTCATACTTCATGGCTAGATCCTGGGCTATTTCTGGATTGGATTACGTAGTAATGTGGTACCACACTGAAACAGCCCACAAAACCTGGTTCCGATCAATATTTCAGAGGATAACGAAAGTTATGTCTAGGTTAGGCCTGGGATTTGCTCTCATCAGACTCATGCTTTCGCATTTTTCACATACTTGTGGAACAAATCCTGGGTTTTTTCTGGTATGGATCACGTAGTAATGTGGTACCACACTGAAACATTCAGTTAAACCTGGTCTTGATAAATATTTTTGAGGATAACGCATGTTAGGTCTGAGTTAGGTCTAGGATTTGCCCTCATCAGGATCATACTTTCGCATATTTCTTATACTTCATGGATAGATCCTGGGCTATTTTCTGGTTTGGATCACATAGTAATGTGGTACCACACTGAAACAGTCGATTAAAACAGGTTTTGATCAATATTCACGAGGATAACGCATGTTAGGTCTAGGTAAGGCCTGGGATTTTCACTCATCAGACACATTCTTTCGCATTCTTCACATACCTGTTGAACGGATCCTGGGTTTTTTTCTGGTTTGGATCACGTAGTAATGTGGGACCACACTGGAGCAATCAATTAAACCTGGTCTTGATAAATATTTTAGAGGATAACGTATGTTAGGTCTGGGTTAGGTCTAGGATTTGCTCTCGTCAGGCTCATACTTTCGCATATTTCTCATACTTGATGGCTAGATCCTGGGCTTTTTCTGGATTGCATCACGTAGTAATGAAGTACAACACTGAAACAATCAATTAAACCTGGTTTCCATCAATACCTTAGAGGACAACGCAAGTTAGGTCTGCGATAGGTCTGGGATTTGCCCTCATCTGACTCATACGTTCGCGTTTTTCACATACTTGTTGAACGGATCCTGGGTTTTTTCTGGTTTGGATCACGTAGTAATGTGGTACCACACTGAAACATTCAAATAAACCAGGTGTTGATAAATATTTTAGATGATAACACATGTTAGGTCTGGGTTAGGTCTAGGATTTGCCCTCATCAGGCTCATACTTTCGCATATTTCTCATACTTCATGGCTAGATCCTGGGCTATTTCTGGATTGGATCACGTAGTAATGTGGTACCACACTGAAACGGTCAATTAAACCTGGTTTCGATCAATATTTTAGAGGACAATGCAAGTTAGGTCTGGGATAGGTCTGGGATTTGCCCACATCAGGGTCATACTTTCGCATTTTTCACATACTTGTTGAACAGATCCTGGGTTTTTTCTGGTTTGGATCGCGCAGTAATGTGGTACCACACTGAAACATTCAAATAAACCTGGTCTTGATAAATATTTTAGAGGATAACGCATGTTAGGTTTGGGTTAGGTCTAGGATTTGCCCACATCAGGCTCATACTTTCGCATATTTCTCATACTTCCTGGGCTGTTTCTGGATTGTATCACGTAGTAATGTGGTACCACGCTGAAACAGTCAATTAAACCTTGTTTCGATCAATATTTTAGAGGATAACGCAAGTTAGGTCTGGGATAGGTCTGGGATTCGCCCTCATCAGGCTCATACTTTCGCACACTTCACGGACTCGTTTAACAGATCCTGGGTTTTTTCTGGTTTGGTTCACGTAGTAATGCGGTACCACACTGAAACATTCAATTAAACCTGGTCTTGATCAATATTTTAGAGGATAACGCATGTTAGGTTTGGGTTAGGTCTAGGATTTGCCCACATCAGGCTCATACTTTCGCATTTTTCACATACTTGTTGAACAGATCCTGGCTTTTTCTGGTTTGGATCGCGCAGTAATGTGGTACCACACTGAAACAGCCCACTAAACCTGGTATCGATCAATATTTTAGAGGATAACGAAAGTTATGTCTAGGTTAGGCCTGGGATTTGCCCTCATCAGACTCATGCTTTCGCATTTTTCACACACTTGTTGAACAGATCCTGGGATTTTTCTGGTATGGATCACGTAGTAATGTGGTACCATACTGAAACATTCAGTTAAACCTGGTCTTGATAAATATTTTTGAGGATAACGCATGTTAGGTCTGGGTTAGGTCTAGGATTTGCCCTCATCAGGCTCATACTTTCGCATATTTCTCTTACTTGATGGCTAGATCCTGGGCTTTTTCTGGATTGCATCACGTAGTAATGAAGTACAACACTGAAACAGTCAATTAAACCTGGTTTCCATCAATATCTTAGAGGACAACGCAAGTTCGGTCTGGGATAGGTCTGGGATTTGCCCTCATCAGACTCATACGTTCGCGTTTTTCACATACTTGTTGAACGGATCCTGGGTTTTTTCTGGTTTGGAACACGTAGTAATGTGGTACCACACTGAAACATTCAAATAAACCTGGTCTTGATAAATATTTTAGAGGATAACGCATGTTAGGTTTGGGTTAGGTCTAGGATTTGCCCACATCAGGCTCATACGTTCGCATATTTCTCATACTTCCTGGGCTGTTTCTGGATTGTATCACGTAGTAATGTGGTACCACGCTGAAACAGTCAATTAAACCTTGTTTCGATCAATATTTTAGAGGATAACGCAAGTTAGGTCTGGGATAGGTCTGTGATTCGCCCTCATCAGGCTCATACTTTCGCAGACTTCACAGACTCGTTTAACAGATCCTGGGTTTTTTCTGGTTTGGTTCACGTAGTAATGTGGTACCAAACTGAAACATTTAATTAAACCTGGTCTTGATCAATATTTTAGAGGATAACGCATGTTAGGTTTGGGTTAGGTCTAGGATTTGCCCACATCAGGCTCATACTTTCGCGTTTTTCACAGACTTGTTGAACAGATCCTGGGATTTTTCTGGTATGGATCACGTAGTAATGTGGTACCATACTGAAACATTCAGGTAAACCTGGTCTTGATAAATATTTTTGGGGATAACGCATGTTAGGTCTGGGTTAGGTCTAGGATTTGCCCTCATCAGGCTCATACTTTCGCATATTTCTTATACTTCATGGATAGATCCTGGGCTATTTTCTGGTTTGGATCACATAGTAATGTGGTACCACACTGAAACAGTCGATTAAAACAGGTTTCGATCAATATTTTTGAGGATAACGCATGTTAGGTCTAGGTTAGGCCTGGGATTTTCACTCATCAGACTCATTCTTTCGCATACTTCACATACTTGTTGAACAGATCCTGGGTTATTTTCTGGTTTGGATCACATAGTAATGTGGTACCACACTGAAACAGTCGATTAAACCTGGTTTCGATCAATATTTTAGAGAATAATTCATGGTAGGTCCAGGTTAGGTCTGGGATTTGCACCCATCAGGCTCGTTCTTTCGCATATTTCTCATACTTGATGGCTAGATCCTGGGCTTTATCTGGATTGCATCACGTAGTAATGAAGTACAACACTGAAACAGTCAATTAAACCTGGTTTCGATAAATATTTTAGAGAATAATTCATGTTAGGTCTAGGTTAGGCGTGGGATTTGCCCTCATCAGGGTCATACTTTCGCAGTTCTAACATACGTGTTGACCTGATCGAGGGTTTTTTCTGCTTTGGATCACGTAGTAAAGTGGTACCACACTGAAACAGTCCACTAAACCTGGTTTCCATCAATATCTTAGAGGACAACGCAAGTTAGGTCTGGGATAGGTCTGGGATTTGCCCTCATCAGACTCATACTTTAGCATTCTTCAGATACTTGTTGAACAGATCCTGGGATTTTTCTGGTATGGATCACGTAGTAATGTGGTACCACACTGAAACATTCAGTTAAACCTGGTCTTGATAAATATTTTTGAGGATAACGCATGTTAGGTCTGGGTTAGGTCTAGGATTTGCCCTCATCAGACTCATGCTTTCGCATATTTCTCATACTTCATGGCTAGATCCTGGGCTATTTCTGGATTGGATCACGTAGTAATGTGGTACCACACTGAAACATTCAATGAAACCTGGTCTGGATAAATATTTTAGAGGATAACGCATCTTAGGTCTGTGTTAGGTCTACGATTTGCCCTCCTCAGGCTCACAGTTTCGCGTTTTTCGCATACCTGTTGAACAGATCCTGGGTTTTCTCTGGTTTGGATCACGAAGTAGTGAGGTACCACACTGAAACAGTCCATTAAACCTGGTTTCGCTCAATATCTTAGAAGATAACGCATGTTAGGTCTAGGTTAGGCCTGGGATTTGCCCTCATCAGGGTCATACTTTCGCAGTTTTAACATGCATGTTGACCTGAACGAGGGTTTTTTCTGCTTTGGATCACGCAGTAAAGTGGTACCACACTAAAACAGTCAATTAAACCTGGTTTCGATCAATATTTTAGAGGATAACGCAAGTTAGGCCTGGGATAGGTCTAGGATTTGCCCTCATCAGGCTCATACTTTCGCATATTTCTCATACTTCCTGGGCTGTTTCTGGATTGTATCACGTAGTAATGTGGTGCCACGCTGAAACAATCAATTAAACCTTGTTTCGATCAATATTTTAGAGGATAACGCAAGTTAGGTCTGGGATAGGTCTGGGATTCGCCCTCATCAGGCTCATACTTTCGCAGACTTCACAGACTCGTTTAACAGATCCTGGGTTTTTTCTCGTTTGGTTCACGTAGTAATGTGGTACCAAACTGAAACATTCAATTAAACCTGGTCTTGATCAATATTTTAGAGGATAACGCATGTTAGGTTTGGGTTAGGTCTAGGATTTGCCCACATCAGGCTCATACTTTCGCGTTTTTCACAGACTTGTTGAACAGATCCTGGGATTTTTCTGGTATGGATCACGTAGTAATGTGGTACCATACTGAAACATTCAGTTAAACCTGGTCTTGATAAATATTTTTGAGGATAACGCATGTTAGGTCTGGGTTAGGTCTAGGATTTGCCCTCATCAGGCTCATACTTTCGCATATTTCTTATACTTCATGGATAGATCCTGGGCTATTTTCTGGTTTGGATCACATAGTAATGTGGTACCACTCTGAAACAGTCGATTAAAACAGGTTTCGATCAATATTTTTGAGGATAACGCATGTTAGGTCTAGGTTAGGCCTGGGATTTTCACTCATCAGACTCATTCTTTCGCATACTTCACATACTTGTTGAACAGATCCTGGGTTATTTTCTGGTTTGGATCACATAGTAATGTGGTACCACACTGAAACAGTCGATTAAACCTGGTTTCGATCAATATTTTAGAGAATAATTCATGGTAGGTCCAGGTTAGGTCCGGGATTTGCACCCATCAGGCTCGTTCTTTCGCATATTTCTCATACTTGATGGCTAGATCCTGGGCTTTATCTGGATTGCATCACGTAGTAATGAAGTACAACACTGAAACGGTCAATTAAACCTGGTTTCCATCAATATCTTAGAGGACAACGCAAGTTAGGTCTGGGATAGGTCTGGGATTTGCCCTCATCAGGCTCATACTTTCGCGTTTTTCACATACTTGTTGAACAGATCCTGGGTTTTCTCTGGTTTGGATCACGTAGTAGTGTGGTACCACACTGAAACAGTCCATTAAACCTGGTTTGGATCAATATTTTAGAGGATAACGCATGTTAGGTCTAGGCTAGGTCTGGGATTTTCACCCTTCAGACTCATACTTTCGCATTCTTCACATACTTGTTGAACGGATCCTGGGTTTTTTCTGGTTTGGATCACGTAGTAATGTGGGACCACACTGAAACAATCAATTAAACCTGGTCTTGATAAATATTTTAGAGGATAACGCATGTTAGGTCTGGGTTAGGTCCAGGATTTGCGCTCATCAGGCTCATACTTTCGCATATTTCTCATACTTCATGGCTAGATCCTGGGCTATTTCTGGATTGGATCACGTAGTAATGTGGTACCACACTGAAACAGTCGATTAAACCAGGTTTCGATCAATATTTTTGAGGATAACGCATGTTAGGTCTAGGTTAGGCCTGGGATTTTCACTCATCAGACTCATTCTTTCGCATTCTTCACATACTTGTTGAACGGATCCTGGGTTTTTTCTGGTTTGGATCACGTAGTAATGTGGGCCACACTGAAACAATCAATTAAACCTGGTCTTGATAAATATTTTAGAGGATAACGCATGTTAGGTCTGGGTTAGGTCTAGGATTTGCCCTCATCAGGCTCATTCTTTCGCATATTTCTCATACTTGATGGCTAGATCCTGGGCTTTTTCTGGATTGCATCACGTAGTAATGAAGTACAACACTGAAACAGTCAATTAAACCTGGTTTCGATAAATATTTTAGAGAATAATTCATGTTAGGTCTAGGTTAGGCGTGGGATTTGCCCTCATCAGGGTCATACTTTCGCAGTTCTAACATACGTGTTGACCTGATCGAGGGTTTTTTCTGCTTTGGATCACGTAGTAAAGTGGTACCACACTGAAACAGTCCACTAAACCTGGTTTCCATCAATATCTTAGAGGACAACGCAAGTTAGGTCTGGGATAGGTCTGGGATTTGCCCTCATCAAACTCATACTTTAGCATTCTTCAGATACTTGTTGAACAGATCCTGGGATTTTTCTGGTATGGATCACGTAGTAATGTGGTACCACACTGAAACATTCAGTTAAACCTGGTCTTGATAAATATTTTTGAGGATAACGCATGTTAGGTCTGGGTTAGGTCTAGGATTTGCCCTCATCAGGCTCATACTTTCGCATATTTCTTATACTTCATGGATAGATCCTGGGCTATTTTCTGGTTTGGATCACATAGTAATGTGGTACCACACTGAAACAGTCGATTAAAACAGGTTTTGATCAATATTCACGAGGATAACGCATGTTAGGTCTAGGTAAGGCCTGGGATTTTCACTCATCAGACTCATTCTTTCGCATTCTTCACATACCTGTTGAACGGATCCTGGGTTTTTTCTGGTTTGGATCACGTAGTAATGTGGGACCACACTGAAGCAATCAAATAAACCTGGTCTTGATAAATATTTTAGAGGATAACGCATGTTAGGTTTGGGTTAGGTCTAGGATTTGCCCACATCAGGCTCATACTTTCGCATATTTCTCATACTTCATGGCTAGATCCTGGGCTGTTTCTGGATTGTATCACGTAGTAATGTGGTACCACGCTGAAACAGTCAATTAAACCTTGTTTCGATCGATATTTTAGAGGATAACGCAAGTTAGGTCTGGGATAGGTCTGGGATGGATTTGCCCTCGTCAGGCTCATACTTTCGCATATTTCTTATACTTCATGGATAGATCCTGGGCTATTTTCTGGTTTGGATCGCATAGTAATGTGGTACCACACTGAAACATTCAGTTAAACCAGGTCTTGATAAATATTTTTGAGGATAACGCATGTGAGGTCTAGGTTAGGCCGGGGATTTTCACTCATCAGACT
This sequence comes from Colletes latitarsis, assembly GCF_051014445.1. NCBI lineage: Eukaryota > Metazoa > Arthropoda > Insecta > Hymenoptera > Colletidae > Colletes > Colletes latitarsis. The sequence goes on along the minus strand of NC_135136.1, from coordinate 4,297,456 downwards.
CATACTTTCGCATTCTTCACATACTTGTTGAACGGATCCTGGGTTTTTTCTGGTTTGGATCACGTAGTAATGTGGGACCACACTGAAACAATCAATTAAACCTGGTCTTGATAAATATTTTAGAGGATAACGCATGTTAGGTTTGGGTTAGGTCTAGGATTTGCCCACATCAGGCTCATACTTTCGCATTTTTCACAGACTTGTTGAACAGATCCTGTGATTTTTCTGGTATGGATCACGTAGTAATGTGGTACCATACTGAAACATTCAGTTAAACCTGGTCTTGATAAATATTTTTGAGGATAACGCATGTTAGGTCTGGGTTAGGTCTAGGATTTGCCCTCATCACGCTCATACTTTCGCATATTTCTCATACTTCATGGCTAGATCCAGGGCTTTTTCTGGATTGCATCACGTAGTAATGAAGTACAACACTGAAACAGTCAATTAAACCTGGTTTCGATAAATATTTTAGAGAATAATTCATGTTAGGCCTAGGTTAGGCCTGGGATTTGCCCTCATCAGGGTCATACTTTCGCAGTTCTAACATACGTGTTGACCTGATCGAGGGTTTTTTCTGCTTTGGATCACGTAGTAAAGTGGTACCACACTGAAACACTCCACTAAACCTGGTTTTGATCAATATTTTAGAGAATAATTCATGTTAGGTCTAGGTTCGGTCAGGGATTTGCTCTCATCAGGCACATTCTTTCGCATATTTCTCATACTTGATGGCTAGATCCTGGGCATTTTCTGGATTGCTTCACGTAGTAATGAAGCACAACACTGAAACAGTCAATTAAACCAGGTTTCGATCAATATTTTAGAGAATAATTCATGTTAGGTCTAGGTTAGGTCTGGGATTTGCTCCCATCAGGCTCATTCTTTCGCATATTTGTCATACTTGATGGCTAGATCCTGGGCTTTTTCTGGATTGCATCACGTAGTAATGAAGTACAACACTGAAACAGTCAATTAAACCTAGTTTCCATCAATATCTTAGAGGACAACGCAAGTTAGGTCTGGGATAGGTCTGGGATTTGCCCACATCAGGCTCATACTTTCGCGTTTTTCACATACTTGTTGAACAGATCCTGGGTTTTTTCTGGTTTGGATCACGTAGTAGAGGGTACCACACTGAAACAGTCCATTAAACCTGGTTTGGATCTATATATTATAGGATAACGCATGTCAGGTCTAGGTTAGGTCTAGGATTTGCCCTCATCACGCTCATACTTTCGCATATTTCTCATACTTCATGGCTAGATCCTGGGCTATTTCTGGATTGGATCACGTAGTAATGTGGTACCACACTGAAACAGTCAATTAAACCTGGTTACGATCAATATTTTAGAGGACAATGCAAGTTAGGCCTGGGATAGGTCTGGGATTTGCCCACATCAGGGTCATACTTTCGCATTTTTCACATACTTGTTGAACAGATCCTGGGTTTTTTCTGGTTTGGATCGCGCAGTAATGTGGTACCACACTGAAACAGCCCACTAAACCTGGTTCCGATCAATATTTTAGAGGATAACGAAAGTTATGTCTAGGTTAGGCCTGGGATTTGCTCTCATCAGACTAATGCTTTCGCATTTTTCACATACTTGTGGAACAGATCCTGGGTTTTTTCTGGTATGGATCACGTAGTAATGTGGTACCACACTGAAACATTCAGTTAAACCTGGTCTTGATAAATATTTTTGAGGATAACGCATGTTAGGTCTGGGTTAGGTCTAGGATTTGCCCTCATCAGACTCATTCTTTCGCATATTTCTCAAACTTCATGGCTAGATCCTGGGCTATTTCTGGATTGGATCACGTAGTAATGTGGCACCACACTGAAACAGTCAATTAAACCTGGTCTTGATAAATATTTTAGAGGATAACGCATGTTAGGTTTGGGTTAGGTCTAGGATTTGCCCACATCAGGCTCATACTTTCGCATTTTTCACAGACTTGTTGAACAGATCCTGGGATTTTTCTGGTATGGATCACGTAGTAATGTGGTACCATACTGAAACATTCAGTTAAACCTGGTCTTGATAAATATTTTTGAGGATAACGCATGTTCGGTCTGGGTTAGGTCTAGGATTTGCCCTCATCACGCTCATACTTTCGCATATTTCTCATACTTCATGGCTAGATCCAGGGCTTTTTCAGGATTGCATCACGTAGTAATGAAGTACAACACTGAAACAGTCAATTAAACCTGGTTTCGATAAATATTTTAGAGAATAATTCATGTTAGGCCTAGGTTAGGCCTGGGATTTGCCCTCATCAGGGTCATACTTTCGCAGTTCTAACATACGTGTTGACCTGATCGAGGGTTTTTTCTGCTTTGGATCACGTAGTAAAGTGGTACCACACTGAAACAGTCCACTAAACCTGGTTTGGATCAATATTTTAGAGGATAATGCATGTTAGGTCTAGGTTAGCCCTGAGATTTTCACTCATCAGACTCATACTTTCGCATTCTTCAGATACCTGTTGAACGGATCCTGGGTTTTTCCTGGGCTGGTTCACGTAGTAATGTGGTACCACACTGAAACATTCACTTAAACCTGGTCTTGATAAATATTTTAGAGGATAACGCATGTTAGGTCTGGGTTAGGTCTAGGATTTGCCCTCATCAGGCTCCTCCTTTCGCATATTTCTCATACTTCATGGCTGGATCCTGGGCTATTTCTGGATTGGATCACATAGTAATGTGGTACCACACTGAAACAGTCAATTAAACCTGGTTTCGATCAATATTTTAGAGAATAATTCATGTTAGGTCTAGGTTAGGTCTGGGATTTGCACCCATCAGGCTCATTCTTTCGCATATTTGTCATACTTGATGGCTAGATCCTGGGCTTTTTCTGGATTGCATCACGTAGTAATGAAGTACAACACTGAGACAGTCAATTAAACCTAGTTTCCATCAATATCTTAGAGGACAACGCAAGTTAGGTCTGGGATAGGTCTGGGATTTGCCCACATCAGGCTCATACTTTCGCGTTTTTCACATACTTGTTGAACAGATCCTGGGTTTTTTCTGGTTTGGATCACGTAGTAGAGGGTACCACACTGAAACAGTCCATTAAACCTGGTTTCGATCAATATTTTTGAGGATAACGCATGTTAGGTCTAGGTTAGGCCGGGGATTTTCACTCATCAGACTCATACTTTCGCATTCTTCACATACTTGTTGAGCGGATCCTGGGTTTTTACCGGTTTGGATCACGTAGTAATGTGGTATCACACTGAAACATTCAATTAAACCTGGTTTCGATCAATATTTTAGAGAATAATTCATGTTAGGTCTAGGTTAGGTCTGGGATTTGCTCTCATCAGGCTCATTCTTTCGCATATTTGTCATACTTGATGGCTAGATCCTGGGCTTTTTCTGGATTGCATCACGTAGTAATGAAGTACAACACTGAAACACTCAATTAAACCTGGTTTCGATCAATATTTTAGAGAATAATTCATGTTAGGTTTAGGTTAGGTCTGGGTTAGGTCTGGGATTTGCCCTCATCAGGCTCATACTTTCCGCGTTTTTCACATGCTTGTTGAACAGATCCTGGGTTTTTTCTGGTTTGGATCACGTAGTAATGTGGGACCACATTGAAGCAGTCAATTAAACCTGGTTTCGATCAATATTTTAGAGAATAATTCATGTTAGGTCTAGGTTAGGTCTGGGATTTGCTCTCATCAGGCCCATTCATTCGCATATTTGTCATACTTGATGGCTAGATCCTGGGCTTTTTTGGATTGCATCACGTAGTAATGAAGTACAACACTGAAACAGTCAATTAAACCTAGTTTCCATCAATATCTTAGAGGACAACGCAAGTTAGGTCTGGGATAGGTCTGGGATTTGCCCACATCAGGCTCATACTTTCGCGTTTTTCACATACTTGTTGAACAGATCCTGGGTTTTTTCTGGTTTGGATCACGTAGTAGAGGGTACCACACTGAAACAGTCCATTAAACCTGGTTTGGATCTATATTTTAGAGGATAACGCATGTTAGGTCTAGGTTAGGTCTCGGATTTGCCCTCATCAGACTCATACTTTCGCATATTTCTCATACTTCATGGCTAGATCCTGGGCTGTTTCTGGATTGTATCACGTAGTAATTTGGTACCACGCTGAAACAGTCAATTAAACCTGGTTTCGATCAATATTTTGCAGGATAACGCAAGTTAGGTCTGGCATAGGTCTGGGATTCGCCCTCATCAGACTCATACTTTCGCGTTTTTCACATACTTGTTGAACTGATCCTGGGCTTTTTCTGGTTTGGATCACGTAGTAATGTGGTACCACACTGAAACAGTCAATTAAGCCTGGTTTCGATCAATATTTTAGAGAATAATTCATGTTAGGTTTAGGTTAGTTCTGGGTTAGGTCTGGGATTTGCCCTCATCAGGCTCATACTTTCCGCGTTTTTCACATGCTTCTTGAACAGATCCTGGGTTTTTTCTGGTTTGGACCACGTAGTAATGTGGGACCACATTGAAACAGTCAATTAAACCTGGTTTCGATCAATATTTTAGAGAATAATTCATGTTAGGTCTAGGTTAGGTCTGGGATTTGCTCTCATCAGACTCATTCTTTCGCATATTTCTCATACTTGATGGCTAGATGCTGGGCTTCTTCTGGATTGCATCACGTAGTAATGAAGTACAACACTGAAACAGTCAATTAAACCTGGTTTCCATCAATATCTTAGAGGACAACGCAAGTTAGGTCTGGGATAGGTCTGGGATTTGCCCTCATCAGACTCATACTTTCGCACACTTCACATACTCGTTGAACAGATTCTGGGTTATTTTCTGGTTTGGATCACGTAGTAGTGTGGTACCACAATGAAACAGTCCATTAAACCTGGTTTGGATCAATATTTTAGAGCATAACGCATGTTAGGTCTAGGTTAGGTCTGGGATTTTCACACATCAGACTCATACTTTCGCATTCTTCACATACTTGTTGAACGGATCCTGGGTTTTTTCTGGTTTGGATCACGTAGTAATGTGGGTCCACATTGAAACAGTCAATTAAACCTGGTCTTGATAAATATTTTAGAGGATAACGCATGTTATGTCTAGGTTAGGCCTGGGATTAGCCCTCATCAGACTCATACTTTCGCATACTTCACATACTTGTTGAACGGATCCTGTGTTTTTACTGGATTGGTTCACGTAGTAATGGGGTACCACACTGAAACATTCAATTAAACCTGGTCTTGATAAATATTTTAATGGATAACGCATGTTAGGTCTGTGATAGGTCTGGGATTTGCCCTCATCAGGCTCATACTTTCCGCGTTTTTCACATGCTTGTTGAACAGATCCTGGGTTTTTTCTGGTTTGGATCACGTAGTAGCGTGGGACCACACTGAAACAATCAATTAAACCTGGTGTTGATAAATATTTTAGAGGATAACGCATGTTAGGTCTGGGATAGGTCTGGGATTTGCCCCCATCAGACTCATACTTTCGCACACTACACATACTAGTTGAACGGATCCTGGGTTTTTTCTGGTTTGGATCAGGTTGTAATGTGGTACCACACTGAAACAGTCGATTAAACCAGGTTTCGATCAATATTTTTGAGGATAACGCATGTTAGGTCTAGGTTAGGCCTGGGGTCTTCACTCATCAGGCTCATACTTACGCATTCTTCACATACTTGTTGAACGTATCCTGGGTTTTTTCTGGTTTGGATCACGTAGTAATGTGGGACCACACTGAAACAGACAATTAAACCTGGTTTCGATCAATATTTTAGAGAATAATTCATGTTAGGTCTAGGTTAGGTCTGGGATTTGCTCTCATCAGGCTCATTCATTCGCATATTTCTCATACTTGATATCTAGATCCTGGGCTTTTTCTGGATTGCATCACGTAGTAATGATGTACAACACTGAAACAGTCAATTAAACCTGGTTTCCATCAATATTTTAGAGGAGAACGCAAGTTAGGTCTGGGATAGGTCGGGGATTTGCCCTCATCAGACTCACACTTTCGCACACTTCACATACTCGTTGAACAGATCCTGGGTTATTTTCTGGTTTGGATCACATAGTAATGTGCTACCACACTGAAACGGTCGATTAAACCAGGTTTCGATCAATATTTTTGAGGATAACGCATGTTAGGTCTAGGTTAGGCCTGGGATTTTCACTCATCAGACTCATACTTTCGCATTCTTCACATACTTGTTGTACGGATCCTGGGTTTTTTCTGGTTTGGATCACGTATTAATGTGGAACCACACTGAAATAGTCAATTAAACCTGGTTTCGATCAATATTTTTGAGAATAATTCATGTTAGGTCTTGGTTAGGTCTGGGATTTTCACTCATCAGACTCATACTTTCGCATTCTTCACATACTTGTTGAACGGATCATGGGTTTTTTCTGGTTTGGATCACGTAGTAATGTGGGACCACACTGGAACAATCAATTAAACCTGGTCTTGATAAATATTTTAGAGGATAACGCATGTTAGGTCTGGGATAGGTCGGGGATTTGCCCTAATCAGCCTCATACTTTCGCACACTTCACATACTCGTTGAACAGATCCTGGGTTTTTTCTGGTTTGGATCACGTAGTAATGTGGAACCACACTGAAACAATCAATTAAACCTGGTCTTGATAAATATTTTAGAGGATAACGCATGTTAGGTCTGGGTAAGGTCTAGGATTTGCCCTCGTCAGGCTCATACTTTCGCATATTTCTCATACTTCATGGCTAGATCCTGAGCTATTTCTGGATTAGATCACGTAGTAATGTGGTAAGACACTGAAACAGTCGATTAAACCAGGTTTCGATCCATATTTTTGAGGATAACGCATGTTAGGTCTAGGTTAGGTCTGGGATTTGCTCTCATCAGGCTCATTCTTTCGCATATTTCTCATACTTGATGGCTAGATGCTGGGCTTTTTCTGGATAGCATCACGTAGTAATGAAGTACAACACTGAAACAGTCAATTAAACCTAGTTTCGATCAATATTTTAGAGAATAATTCATGTTAGGTCTAGGTTAGGTCTGGGATTTGCTCTCATCAGGCTCATACTTTCGCACACTTCACATACTCGTTTGACAGATCCTGGGTTATTTTCTAGTTTGGATCACGTAGTAATGTGGGACCACACTGAAACAGTCAATTAAACCTGGTTTCGATCAATATTTTAGAGAATAATTCATGTTATGTCTAGGTTAGGTCTGGGATTTGCTCTCATCAGGCTCATTCTTTCGCATATTTCTCATACTTGATGGCTAGATGCTGGGCTTTTTCTGGATTGCATCACGTAGTAATGAAGTACAACACTGAAACAGTCAATTAAACCTGGTTTCCATCATTATCTTACAGGACAACGCAAGTTAGGTCTGGGATAGGTCTGGGATTTGCCCTCATCAGGCTCATACTTTCCGCGTTTTTCACATACTTGTTGAACAGATCCTGGGTTTTTTCTGGTTTGGATCACGTAGTAGTGTGGTACCACACTGAAACAATCAATTAAACCTGATCTTGATAAATATTTTATAGGATAACGCATGTTAGGTCTGGGATAGGTCTGGGATTTGCCCTCATCAGACTCATACTTTCGCACAGTTCACATACTCGTTGAACAGATCCTGGGTTATTTTCTGGTTTGGATCACATAGTAATGTGGTACCACACTGAAACAGTCGATTAAACCAGGTTTCGATGAATATTTTTGAGGATAACGCATGTTAGGTCTTGGTTAGGTCTGGGATTTTCACTCATCAAACTCATACTTTCGCATATTTCTCATACTAGATGGCTAGATCCTGTGCTTTTTCTGGATTGCATCACGTTGTAATGAAGTACAACACTGAAACACTCAACTAAACCTGGTTGCGATCAATATTTTAGAGGATAACGCATGTTAGGTCTAGGTTAGCCCTGGGATTTTCACTCGTCAGACTCATACTTTCGCATTCTTCACATATTTGTTGAACGGATCTTGGGTTTTTTCTGGTGTGGATCACGTAGTAATGTGGTACCACACTGAAACAGTCCATTAAACCTGGTTTCGCTCAATATTTTAGAGGATAACGCATGTTAGGTCTGGGATAGGTCGGGGATTTGCCCTCATCAGCCTCATACTTTCGCACACTTCACATACTCGTTGAACAGATCCTGGGTTTTTTCTGGTCTGGATCACGTAGTAATGTGGAACCACACTGAAACAATCAATTAAACCTGGTCTTGATAAATATTTTAGAGGATAACGCATGTTAGGTCTGGGTAAGGTCTAGGATTTGCCCTCGTCAGGCTCATACTTTCGCATATTTCTCATACTTCATGGCTAGATCCTGGGCTATTTCTGGATTAGATCACGTAGTAATGTGGTACCACGCTGAAACAGTCAATTAAACTTGGTTTCCATCAATATCTTAAAGGACAACGCAAGTTAGGTCTGGGATAGGTCTTGGATTTGCCCTCATCAGGCTCATACTTTCGCGTTTTTCACCTACTTTTTGAACAGATCCTGGGTTTTTTCTGGTTTGGATCACGTAGTAGTATGGTACCACACTGAAACAGTCGATTAAACCTGGTTTCGATCAATATTTTAGAGGATAACGCAAGTTAAGTCTGGGATTGGTCTGGGATTTGACCTCATCAGACTCATACTTTCGCATATTTCTCATACTAGATGGCTAGATCCTTTGCTTTTTCTGGATTGCATCACGTAGTAATGAAGTACAACACTGAAACAGTCAATTAAACCTGGTTTCCATCAATATTTTAGAGGACAACGCAAGTTAGGTCTAAGTTAGCCCTGGGATTTTCACTCATCAGACTCATACTTTCGCATTCTTCTTATACTTGTTGAACTGATCCTGGGTTTTTTCTCGTTTGGATCACGTAGTAATGTGGTACCACACTGAAACAGTCGATTAAACCTGGTTTCGATCAATATTTTAGAGGATAACGCAAGTTAAGTCTGGGATTGGTCTGGGATTTGACCTCATCAGACTCATACTTTCGCACACTTCACATACTCGTCGAACAGATCCTGGGTTATTTTCTGGTTTGGATCACATAGTAATGTGGTACCACACTGAAACAGTCGATTAAACCAGGTTTCGATCAATATTTTTGAGGATAACGCATGTTAGGTCTAGGTTAGGCCTGGGATTTTCACCCATCAGACTCATACTTTCGCATTCTTCACATACTTGTTGAACGGATCCTGGGTTTTTTCTGGTTTGGATCACGTAGTAATGTTGGTCCACACTGAAACAATCAATTAAACCTGGTCTTGATAAATATTTTAGTGGACAACGCAAGTTAGGTCTGGCATAGGACTGGGATTCGCCCTCATCAGGCTCATACTTTCGCGTTTTTCACATATTTGTTGAACAGATCCTGAGTTTTTTCTGGTTTGTATCACGTAGTAATGAAGTACAACACTGAAACAGTCAATTAAACCAGGTTTCCATCAATATCTTAGAGGACAACGCAAGTTAGGTCTGGCATAGGTCTGGGATTTGCTCTCATCAGGCTCATTCTTTCGCATATTTCTCATACTTGATGGCTAGATCCTGAGCTTTTTCTGGATTGCATCACGTAGTAATGAAGTACAACACTGAAACAGTCAATTAAACCTGGTTTCCATCAATATTTTAGAGGACAACGCAAGTTAGGTCTGGGATAGGTCTGGGATTTGCCCTCATCAGGCTCATACTGTCGCGTTTTTCACATACTTGTTGAACAGATCCTGGGTTTTTTCTAGTTTGGATCCCGTAGTAGTGTGGTACCACACTGAAACAGTCCATTAAACCTGGTTTCGCTCAATATTTTAGAGGATAACGCATGTTAGGTCTGGGATAGGTCTGGGATTTGCTCTCATCAGGCTCATTCTTTCGCATATTTCTCATACTTGATGGCTAGATCCTGAGCTTTTTCTGGATTGCATCACGTAGTAATGAAGTACAACACTGAAACAGTCAATTAAACCTGGTTTCCATCAATATTTTAGAGGACAACGCAAGTTAGGTCTGGGATAGGTCTGGGATTTGCCCTCATCAGACTCATACTTTCGCGTTTTTCACATATTTGTTGAACAGATCCTGGGTTTTTTCTGGTTTTGCATCACACAGTAATGAAGTACAACACTGAAACAGTCAATTAAACCTGGTTTCCATCAATATTTTAGAGGACAACGCAAGTTAGGTCTGGGTTAGGTCTGGGATTTGCCCTCATCAGGCTCATACTGTCGCGTTTTTCACATACTTGTTGAACAGATCCTCGGTTTTTTCTGGTTTGGATCCCGTAGTAGTGTGGTACCACACTGAAACAGTCCATTAAACCTGGTTTCGCTCAATATTTTAGAGGATAACGCATGTTAGGTCTAGGTCAGGCCTGGTTTTTTCACTCATCAGACTCATACTTTCGCATTCTTCACATACTTGTTGAACGGATCCTGGGTTTTTTCTGGTTTGGATCACGTAGTAATGTGGGTCCACACTGAAACAATCAATTAAACCTGGTCTTGATAAATATTTTAGAGGATAACGCATGTTAGGTCTGGGATAGGTCTGGGATTTGCCCTCATCAGACTCATACTTTCGGACACTTCACATACTCGTTGAACAGATCCTGGGTTATTTTCTGGTTTGGATCACATAGTAATGTGGTACCACACTGAAACAGTCGATTAAACCAGGTTTCGATCAATATTTTTGAGGATAACGCATGTTAGGTCTAGGTCAGGCCTGGGATTTTCACTCATAAGACTCATACTTTCGCATTCTTCACATACTTGTTGAACGGATCCTGGGTTGTTTCTGGTTTGGATCACGTAGTAATGTGGGACCACACTGAAACAATCAATTAAACCTGGTCTTGATATATATTTTAGAGGATAACGCATGTTAGGTCTGGGTTAGGTCTAGGATTTGCTCTCGTCAGGCTCATACTTTCGCACACTTCACATACTCGTTGACAAGATCCTGGGTTTTTTTCTGGTTTGAATCACGTAGTAATGTGGTTCCACACTGAAACAGTCGATTAAACCTGGTTTCGATCAATATTTTAGAGGATAACGCAAGTTAGGTCTGGGATAGGGCTGGCATTTGCCCTCATCAGGCTCATACTTTCGCGTTTTTCACATACTAGTTGAACAGATCCCGGGTTTTTTCTGGTTTGGATCCCGTAGTAGTGTGGTACCACACTGAAACAGTCCATTAAACCTGGTTTCGCTCAATATTTTAGAGGATAACGCATGTTAGGTCTAGGTCAGGCCTGGTTTTTTCACTCATCAGACTCATACTTTCGCATTCTTCACATACTTGTTGAACGGATCCTGGGTTTTTTCTGGTTTGGGTCACGTAGTAATGTGGGACCACACTGAAACAGTCTATTAAACCTGGTTTCGACCAATATTTTAGAGAATAATTTATGTTAGGTCTAGGTTAGGTCTGGGATTTGCTCTCATCAGGCTCATACTTTCGCACACTTCACATACTTGTTGAACGGATCCTGGGTTTTTACTGGTTTGGATCACGTAGTAGTGTGGTACCACACTGAAACAGTCCATTAACCCTGGTTTCGCTCAATATTTTAGACGATAACGCATGTTAGGTCTAGGTCAGGCCTGGGATTTTCACTCATCAGACTCATACTTTCGCATTCTTCACATACTTGTTGAACGGATCCTGGGTTTTTTCTGGTTTGGATCACGTAGTAATGTGGGTCCACACTGAAACAATCAATTAAACCTGGTCTTGATAAATATTTTCGAGGATAACGCATGTTAGGTCTGGGATAGGTCTGGGATTTGCCCTCATCAGACTCATACTTTCGCACACTACACATACTCGTTGAACGGATCCTGGGTTTTTTCTGGTTTGGATCACGTTGTAATGTGGTACCACACTGAAACAGTCGATTAAGCCAGGTTTCGATCAATATTTTTGAGGATAACGCATGTTAGGTCTAGGTTAGGCCTGGGGTCTTCACTCATCAGGCTCATACTTTCGCATTCTTCACATACTTGTTGAACGGATCTTGGGTTTTTTCTGGTTTGGATCACGTAGTAATGTGGGACCACACTGAAACAGCCAATTAAACCTGGTTTCGATCAATATTTTAGAGAATAATTCATGTTAGGTCTGGGATTTGCTCTCATCAGGCTCATTCATTCGCATATTTCTCATACTTGATAAATAGATCCTGGGCTTTTTCTGGATTGCATCACGTAGTAATGATGTACAACACTGAAACAGTCAATTAAACCTGGTTTCCATCAATATCTTAGAGGACAACGCAAGTTAGGTCTGGAATAGGTCGGGGATTTGCCCTCATCAGTCTCACACTTTCGCGCACTTCACATACTGGTTTGGATCACATAGTAATGTGATACCACACTGAAACGGTCGATTAAACCAGGTTTCGATCAATATTTTAGAGGATAACGCATGTTAGGTCTAGGTCAGGCCTGGTTTTTTCACTCATCAAGCTCATACTTTCGCATTCTTCACATACTTGTTGAACGGATCCTGGGTTTTTTCTGGTTTGGATCACGTAGTAATGTGGTACCACACTGAAACAGTCGATTAAACCTGGTTTCGATCAATATTTTAGAGGATAACGCAAGTTAAGTCTGGGATTGGTCTGGGATTTGACCTCATCATACTCATACTTTCGCATATTTCTCATACTTCATGGCTAGATCCTGGGCTGTTTCTGGATTGTATCACGTAGTAATTTGGTACCACGCTGAAACAGTCAATTAAACCAGGTTTCGATCAATATTTCTGAGGATAACGCATGTTAGGTCTTGGTTAGGTTTGGGATTTTCACTCATCAGACACATACTTTCGCATTCTTCACATACTTGTTGAACGGATCATGGGTTTTTTCTGGTTTGGATCACGTTGTAATGCGGGACCACACTGAAACAATCAATTAAACCTGGTCTTGATAAATATTTTAGAGGATAACGCATGTTAGGTCTGGGATAGGTCTAGGATTTGCCCTCATCAGGCTCATACTTTCGCATATTTCTCATACTTCATGGCTAGATCCTGGGCTATTTCTGGATTGGATCACGTAGTAATGTGGTACCACACTGAAACAGTCAACTAAACCTGGTCTTGATAAATATTTTAGAGGATAACGCATGTTAGGTCTGGGTAAGGTCTAGGATTTGCCCTCATCAGGCTCATACTTTCGCGTTTTTCACATACTTTTTGAACAGATCCTGGGTTTTTTCTGGTTTGGATCACGTAGTAGTATGGTACCACACTGAAACAGTCCATTGAACCTGGTTTGGATCAATATTTTAGTGGATAGCGCATGTTAGGTCTAGATTAGGTCTGGGATTTTCACTCATCAGACTCATACTTTCGCATTCTTCACATACTTGTTGAACTGATCCTGGGTTTTTTCTGGTTTGGATCACGTAGTAATGTGGTACCACACTGAAACAGTCGATTAAACCTGGTTTCGATCAATATTTTAGAGAATAATTCATGTTAGGTCTAGGTTAGGTCTGGGATTTGCTCCCATCAGGCTCATTCTTTCGCATATTTCTCATACTTGATGGCTAGATCCTGGCCTTTTTCTGGATTGCATCACGTAGTAATGAAGTACAACACTGAAACAGTCAATTAAACCTGGTTTCCAGCAATATCTTAGAGGACAACGCAAGTTAGGTCTGGGATAGGTCTGGGATTTGCCCTCATCAGACTCATACGTTTCGTTTTTCACATACCTGTTGAACGGATCCTGGGTTTTTTCTGGTTTGGATCACGTAGTAATGTGGTACCACACTGAAACATTCAAATAAACCTGGTCTTGATAAATATTTTAGAGGATAACGCATGTTAGGTTTGGGTTAAGTCTAGGATATGCCCACATCAGGCTCATACTTTCGCATATTTCTCATACTTCATGGCTAGATCCTGGGCTGTTTCTGGATTGTATCACGTAGTAATGTGGTACCACGCTGAAACAGTCAATTAAACCTTGTTTCGATCGATATTTTAGAGGATAACGTAAGTTAGGTCTGGGATAGGTCTGGGATTTGCCCTCATCAGACTCATGCTTTCGCATTTTTCACATACTTGTTGAACAGATCCTGGGTTTTTTCTGGTATGGATCACGTAGTAATGTGGTACCATACTGAAACAGTCAATTAAGCCTTGTTTCGATCAATATTTTAGAGAATAATTCATGTTAGGTTTAGGTTAGGTCTGGGTTAGGTCTGGGATTTGCCCTCATCAGGCTCATACTTTCCGCGTTTTTCACATGCTTGTTGAACAGATCCTGGGTTTTTTCTGGTTTGGATCACGTAGTAATGTGGGACCACATTGAAACAGTCAATTAAACCTGGTTTCGATCAATATTTTAGAGAATAATTCATGTTAGGTCTAGGTTAGGTCTGGGATTTGCTCTCATCAGGCTCATTCTTTCGCATATTTCTCATACTTGATGGCTAGATGCTGGGCTTTTTCTGGATTGCATCACGTAGTAATGAAGTACAACACTGAAACAGTCAATTAAACCTGGTTTCCATCAATATCTTAGAGGACAACGCAAGTTAGGTCTGGGATAGGTCTGGGACTTGCCCTCATCAGGCTCATACTTTCCGCGTTTTTCACATGCTTGTTGAACAGATCCTGGGTTTTTTCTGGTTTGGATCACGTAGTAGTGTGGGACCACACTGAAACAATCAATTAAACCTGGTCTTGATAAATATTTTAGAGGATAACGCATGTTAGGTCTGGGATAGGTCTGGGATTTGCCCTCATCAGACTCATACTTTCGCACACTTCACATACTCGATGAACAGATCCTAGGTTATTTTCTGGTTTGGATCACGTAGTAGTGTGGTACCACACTGAAACAGTCCATTAAACCTGGTTTGGATCAATATTTTAGAGCATAACGCATGTTAGGTCTAGGTTAGGTCTGGGATTTTCACTCATCAGGCTCATACTTTCGCATTCTTCACATACTTGTTGAACGGATCCTGGGTTTTTTCTGGTTTGGATCACGTAGTAATGTGGGACCACACTGAAACAGCCAATTAAACCTGGTTTCGATCAATATTTTAGAGAATATTTCATGTTAGGTCTAGGTTAGGTCTGGGATTTGCTCTCATCGGGCTCATTCATTCGCATATTTCTCATACTTGATATCTAGATCCTGGGCTTTTTCTGGATTGCATCACGTAGTAATGATGTACAACACTGAAACAGTCAATTAAACCTGGTTTCCATCAATATCTTAGAGGACAACGCAAGTTAGGTCTGGAATAGGTCGGGGATTTGCCCTCATCAGTCTCACACTTTCGCACACTTCACATACTCGTTGAACAGATCCTGGGTTATTTTCTGGTTTGGTTCACATAGTAATGTGATACCACACTGAAACGGTCGATTAAACCAGGTTTCGATCAATATTTTTGAGGATAACGCATGTTAGGTCTAGGTTAGGCCTGGGATTTTCACTTATCAGACTCATACTTTCGCATTCTTCACATACTTGTTGTACGGATCCTGGGTTTTTTCTGGTTTGGATCACGTAGTAATGTGGGACCACACTGAAACAGCCAATTAAACCTGGTTTCGATCAATATTTTAGAGAATATTTCATGTTAGGTCTAGGTTAGGTCTGGGATTTGCTCTCATCAGGCTCATTCATTCGCATATTTCTCATACTTGATAACTAGATCCTGGGCTTTTTCTGGATTGCATCACGTAGTAATGATGTACAACATTGAAACAGTCAATTAAACCTGGTTTCGATCAATATTTTTGAGAATAATTCATGTTAGGTCTGGGTTAGGTCTAGGATTTGCTCTCATCAGGCTCATACTTTCGCATATTTCTTATACTTCATGGATAGATCCTGGGCTATTTTCTGGTTTGGATCACATAGTAATGTGGTACCACACTGAAACAGTTGATTAAACCAGGTTTCGATCAATATTCTTGAGGATAACGCATGTTAGGTCTAGGTTAGCCCTGAGATTTTCACTCATCAGACACATTCTTTCGCATTCTTCACATACCTGTTGAACGGATCCTGGGTTTTCTCTGGTTTGGATCACGAAGTAGTGAGGTACCACACTGAAACAGTCCATTAAACCTGGTTTCGCTCAATATCTTAGAAGATAACGCATGTTAGGTCTGGGTTAGGTCTAGGATTTGCTCTCGTCAGGCTCATACTTTCGCATATTTCTCTTACTTGTTGAACAGATCCTGGGTTTTTTCTGGATTGGATCACGTAGTAATGTGGTACCACACTGAAACAGTCAATTAAACCTGGTTTCCATCAATATTTTAGAGGACAATGCAAGTTAGGTCTGGGATAGGTCTAGGATTTGCTCTCGTCAGGCTCATACTTTCGCATATTTCTCATACTTGTTGAACAGATCCTGGGTTTTTTCTGCTTTGGATCACGTAGTAAAGTGGTACCACACTAAAACAGTCAATTAAACCTGGTTTCGATCAATATTTTAGAGGATAACGCAAGTTAGGCCTGGGATAGGTCTAGGATTTGCCCACATCAGGCTCATGCTTTCGCATATTTCTCATACTTCATGGCTAGATCCTGGGCTGTTTCTGGATTGTATCACGTAGTAATGTGGTACCACGCTGAAACAGTCAATTAAACCTGGTGTGGATAAATATTTTAGAGGATAACGCATCTTAGGTCTGTGTTAGGTCTAAGATTTGCCCTCCTCAGGCTCACAGTTTCGCGTTTTTCGCATACTTGTTGAACAGATCCTGGGCTTTTTCTGGATGGCATCACGTAGTATTGTGGTACCACACTGAAACAGTCGATTAAACCAGGTTTCGATCAATATTTTTGAGTATAACGCATGTTAGGTCTAGGTTAGGCCTGGGATTTTCACTCATCAGACTCATACTTTCGCATTCTTCACATACTTGTTGAACGGATCATGGGTTTTTCTGGTGTGGATCACGTAGTAATGTGGCACCACACTGATACAATCAATTAAACCTGGT
The DNA here is from genome assembly GCF_051014445.1 of Colletes latitarsis. Classification (NCBI taxonomy): domain Eukaryota; kingdom Metazoa; phylum Arthropoda; class Insecta; order Hymenoptera; family Colletidae; genus Colletes; species Colletes latitarsis. The sequence continues at coordinate 4,280,447 of NC_135136.1, read as the reverse complement.
CTTGATAAATATTTTAGAGGATAACGCATGTTAGGTCTGGGTTAGGTCTAGGATTTGCCCACATCAGGCTCATACTTTCGCATATTTCTCATACTTCATGGCTGGATCCTGGACTATTACTGGTTTGGATCACGTAGTAATGTGGTACCACACTGAAACAGTCAATTAAACCTGGTTTCCATCAATATTTTAGAGGACAATGCAAGTTAGGTCTGGGATAGGTCTGGGATTTGCCCACATCAGGGTCATACGTTCGCATTTTTCACATACTTGTTGAACAGATCCTGGGTTTTTTCTGGTATGGATCACGCAGTAATGTGGTAACACACTGAAACATTCAGTTAAACCTGGTCTTGTTAAATATTTTTGAGGATAACGCATGTTAGGTCTGGGTTAGGTCTAGGATTTGCCCTCATCAGGCTCATACTTTCGCATATTTCTTATACTTCATGGATAGATCCCGGGCTATTTTCTGGTTAGGATCACATAGTAATGTGGTACCACACTGAAGCAGTTGATTAAACCAGGTTTCGATCAATATTCTTGGGGATAACGCATGTTAGGTCTAGGTAAGGCATGGGATTTTCACTCATCAGACTCATTCTTTCGCATTCTTCACATACCTGTTGAACGGATCCTGGGTTTTTTCTGGTTTGGATCACGTAGTAATGTGGGACCACACTGAAACAATCAATTAAACCTGGTCTTGATAAATATTTTAGAGGATAACGCATATTAGGTCTGGGTTAGGTCTAGGATTTGCTCTCGTCAGGCCCATACTTTCGCATATTTCTCATACTTGATGGCTCGATCCTGGGCTTTTTCTGGATTCCATCACGTAGTAATGAAGTACAACACTGAAACAGTCAATTAAACCTGGTTTCCATCAATATCTTAGAGGACAACGCAAGTTAGGTCTGGGATAGGTCTGGGATTCGCCCTCATCAGGCTCATACTTTCGCACACTTCACAGACTCGCTTAACAGATCCTGGGTTTTTTCTGGTTTGGTTCACGTAGTAATGTGGTACCACACTGAAACATTCAGTTAAACCTGGTCTTGATAAATATTTTTGAGGATAACGCATGTTAGGTCTGGGTTAGGTCTAGGATTTGCACTCATCAGGCTCATACATTCGCATATTTATTATACTTCATGGACAGATCCTGGGCTATTTTCTGGTTTGGATCACATAGTAATGTGGTACCACACTGAAACAGTCAATTAAACCTGGTTTCCATCATTATCTTAGAGGACAACGCATGTTAGGTCTGGGATAGGTCTGGGATTTTCACTCATCAGACTCATACTTTCGCATTCTTCACATACTTGTTGAACAGATCCTGGGTTTTTTCTGGTTTGGATCACGTAGTAGTGTGGGACCACACTGAAACAATCAATTAAACCTGGTCTTGATAAATATTTTAGAGGATAACGCATGTTAGGTCTGGGATAGGTCTGGGATTTGCCCTCATCAGACTCATACTTTCGCACACTTCACATACTCGTTTGGCAGATCCTGGGTTGTTTTCTGGATTGGATCACGTAGTAATTTAAGTACTACACTGAAACAGTCAATTAAACCTGGTTTCCATCAATATCTTAGAGGACAACGCAAGTTAAGTCTGGGATTGGTCTGGGATTTGACCTCATCAGACTCACACTTTCGCACACTTCACATACTCGTTGAACAGATCCTGGGTATTTTCTGGTTTGGATCACGTAGTGATGTGGTACCACACTGAAACAGGCGATTAAACCTGGTTGCGATCAATATTTTAGAGGATAACGCATGTTAGGTCTAGGTTAGCCCTGGGATTTTCACTCATCAGACTCATACTTTCGCATTCTTCACATACTTGTTGAACGGATCCTGGGTTTTTTCTGGTTTGGATCACGTAGTAATGTGGGACCACACTGAAACAGTCAATTAAACCTAGTTTCGATCAATATTTTAGAGAATAATTCATGTTAGGTCTAGGTTAGGTCTGGGATTTGCACTCATCAGGCTCATACTTTCGCACACTTCACATACTCGTTTGACAGATCCTGGGTTATTTTCTGGTTTGGATCACGTAGTAATGTGGGACCACACTGAAACAGTCAATTAAACCTGGTTTCGATCAATATTTTAGAGAATAATTCATGTTATGTCTAGGTTAGGTCTGGGATTTGCTCTCATCAGGCTCATTCTTTCGCATATTTCTCATACTTGATGGCTAGATGCTGGACTTTTTCTGGATTGCATCACGTAGTAATGAAGTACAACACTGAAACAGTCAATTAAACCTGGTTTCCATCATTATCTTAGAGGACAACGCAAGTTGGGTCTGGGATAGGTCTGGGATTTTCACTCATCAGACTCATACTTTCGCATTCTTCACATACTTGTTGAACAGATCCGGGGTTTTTTCTGGTTTGGATCACGTAGTAGTGTGGGACCACACTGAAACAATCAATTAAACCTGGTCTTGATAAATATTTTAGAGGATAACGCATGTTAGGTCTGGGATAGGTCTGGGATTTGCCCTCATCAGACTCATACTTTCGCACACTTCACATACTCGTTTGGCAGATCCTGGGTTGTTTTCTGGATTGGATCACGTAGTAATTTAAGTACTACACTGAAACAGTCAATTAAACCTGGTTTCCATCAATATCTTAGAGGACAACGCAAGTTACGTCTGGGATTGGTCTGGGATTTGACCTCATCAGACTCACACTTTCGCACACTTCACATACTCGTTGAACAGATCCTGGGTATTTTCTGGTTTGGATCACGTAGTGATGTGGTACCACACTGAAACAGGCGATTAAACCTGGTTGCGATCAATATTTTAGAGGATAACGCATGTTAGGTCTAGGTTAGCCCTGGGATTTTCACTCATCAGACTCATACTTTCGCACACTTCACATACTCGTTTGGCAGATCCTGGGTTGTTTTCTGGATTGGATCACGTAGTAATTTAAGTACTACACTGAAACAGACAATTAAACCAGGTTTCGATCAATATTTTTGAGGATAACGCATGTTAGGTCTTGGTTAGGTCTGGGATTTTCACTCATCAGACTCATACTTTCGCATTCTTCCAATACTTGTTGAACGGATCATGGGTTTTTTCTGGTTTGGATCACGTAGTACTGTGGGACCACACTGAAACAATCAATTAAACCTGGTCTTGATAAATATTTTAGAGGATAACGCATGTTAGGTCTGGGATAGGTCGGGGATTTGCCCTCATCAGCCTCATACTTTCGCACACTTCATATACTCGTTGAACAGATCCTGGGTTTTTTCTGGTTTGGATCACGTAGTAATGTGGAACCACACTGAAACAATCAACTAAACCTGGTCTTGATAAATATTTTAGAGGATAACGCATGTTAGGTCTGGGTAAGGTCTAGGATTTGCCCTCGTCAGGCTCATACTTTCGCATATTTCTCATACTTCATGGCTAGATCCTGGGCTATTTCTGGATTAGATCACGTAGTAATGTGGTACCACACTGAAACAGTCAATTAAACTTGGTTTCCATCAATATCTTAAAGGACAACGCAAGCTAGGTCTGGGATAGGTCTTGGATTTGCACTCATCAGGCTCATACTTTCGCGTTTTTCACATACTTTTTGAACAGATCCTGGGTTTTTTCTGGTTTGGATCACGTAGTAGTATGGTACCACACTGAAACAGTCGATTAAACCTGGTTTCGATCAATATTTTAGAGAATAATTCATGTTAGGTCTAGGTTAGGTCTGGGATTTTCACTCATCAGACTCATACTTTCGCATTCTTCACATACTTGTTGAACGGATCCTGGGTTTTTTCTGGTTTGGATCACGTAGTAATGTGGTACCACACTGAAAGAGTCCATTAAACCTGGTTTGGATCAATATTTTAGAGGATAACGCATGTTAGGTCTAGGTTAGCCCTGGGATTTTCACTCATCAGACTCATACTTTCGCATTCTTCACATACTTGTTGAACAGATCCTGGGTTTTTTCTGGTATGGATCACTTAGTAATGTGGGACCACACTGAAACAATCAATTAAACCTGGTCTTGATAAATATTTTAGAAGATAACGCATGTTAGGTCTGGGTTAGGTCTAGGACTTGCCCTCATCAGGCTCATACTTTCGCATATTTCTCATACTTCATGGCTAGATCCTGGGCTGTTTCTGGATTGTATCACGTAGTAATGTGGTACCACGCTGAAACAGTCAATTAAACCTGGTTTCAATCAATATTTTAGAGGATAACGCATGTTAGGCCTCGGTTAGGTCTGGGATTTTCACTCATCAGACTGTTACTTTCGCATTCTTCACATACTTGTTGAACGGATCCTGGGTTTTTTCTGGTTTCGATCACGTAGTAATGTGGGACCACACTGAAACAGTTCACTAAACCTGGTTTCGCTCAATATTTTAGAGGATAACGCATGTTAGGTCTAGGTTAGGTCTGGGATTTGCCCTCATCAGGCTCATTCTTTCGCATATTTCTCATACTTGATGGCTAGATCCTGGGCTTTTTCTGGATTGCATCACGTAGTAATGTAGTACCACACTGAAACAGTCATTGAAACCTGGTTTTCATCAATATTTTAGAGGACAACGCAAGTTAGGTCTAGGTAAGGCCTGAGATTTTCACTGATCAGGCTCATACTTTCGCATTCTTCACATACTTGTTGAACGGATCCTGGGTTTTTTCTGGTTTGGATCACGTAGTAATATGGTACCACACTGAAACAGTCGATTAAACCTGGTTTCGATCAATATTTTAGAGGATAACGCAAGTTAAGTCTGGGATTGGTTTGGGATTTGACCTCATCAGGCTCATACTTTCGCACACTTCACATACTCGTTTGACAGATCCTGGGTTATTTTCTGGTTTGGATCACGTAGTAATGTGGGACCACACTGCAACAGTCAATTAAACCTGGTTTCGATCAATATTTTAGAGAATAATTCATGTTATGTCTAGGTTAGGTCTGGGATTTGCTCTCATCAGCCTCATTCTTTCGCATATTTCTCATACTTGATGGCTAGATGCTGGGCTTTTTCTGGATTGCATCACGTAGTAATGAAGTACAAAACTGAAACAGTCAATTAAACCTGGTTTCCATCATTATCTTAGAGGACAACGCAAGTTAGGTCTGGGATAGGTCTGGGATTTGCCCTCATCAGGCTCATACTTTCCGCGTTTTTCACATACTTGTTGAACAGATCCTGGGTTTTTTCTGGTTTGGATCACGTAGTAGTGTGGGACCACACTGAAATAATCAATTAAACCTGATCTTGATAAATATTTTAGAGGAAAACGCATGTTAGGTCTGGGATAGGTCTGGGATTTGCCCTCATCAGACTCATACTTTCGCACATTTCACATACTCGTTGAACAGATCCTGGGTTATTGTCTGGTTTGGATCACATAGTAATGTGGTACCACACTGAAACAGTCGATTAAACCAGGTTTCGATCAATATTTTTGAGGATAACGCATATTAGGCCTTGGTTAGGTCTGGGATTTTCACTCATCAGACTCATACTTTCGCATATTTCTCATACTAGATGTCTAGATCCTGTGCTTTTTCTGGATTGCATCACGTTGTAATGAAGTACAACACTGAAACACTCAATTAAACCTGGTTTCGATCAATATTATTGAGGATAACGCATGTTAGGTCTAGGTTAGGCCTGGGATTTTCACTCATCAGACTCATACTTTCGCGTTCTTCACATATTTGTTGAACGGATCTTGGGTTTTTTCTGGTGTGGATCACGTAGTAATGTGGTACCACACTGAAACAGTCGAATAAACCAGGTTTCGATCAATATTTTTGAGGATAACGCATGTTAGGTCTAGGTTAGGCCTGGGATTTTCACTCATCAGACTCATACTTTCGCATTCTTCACATACTTGTTGAACGGATCCTGGGTTTTTTCTGGTTTGGATCACGTAGTAATGTGGGACCACACTGAAACAATCAATTAAACCTGGTCTTGATAAATATTTTAGAGGATAACGCATATTAGGTCTGGGTTAGGTCTAGGATTTGCTCTCGTCAGGCCCATACTTTCGCATATTTCTCATACTTGATGGCTCGATCCTGGGCTTTTTCTGGATTCCATCACGTAGTAATGAAGTACAACACTGAAACAGTCAATTAAACCTGGTTTCCATCAATATCTTAGAGGACAACGCAAGTTAGGTCTGGGATAGGTCTGGGATTCGCCCTCATCAGGCTCATACTTTCGTACACTTCACAGACTCGCTTAACAGATCCTGGGTTTTTTCTGGTTTGGTTCACGTAGTAATGTGGTACCACACTGAAACAGTCGATTAAACCTTGTTTCAATCAATATTTTAGAGGATAACGCAAGTTAGGTCTGGGTTAGGTCTAGGATTTGCCCTCATCAGGCTCATACTTTCGCATATTTCTCATACTTCATGGCTAGATCCTGGGCTGTTTCTGGATTGTATCACGTAGTAATGTGGTACCACACTGAAACAGTCGATTAAACCAGGTTTCGATCAATATTCTTGAGGATAACGCATGTTAGGTCTAGGTAAGGCCTGGGATTTTCACTCATCAGACTCATTCTTTCGCATTCTTCACATACTTGTTGAACAGATCCTGGGTATTTTCTGGTTTGGATCACGTAGTGATGTGGTACCACACTGAAACAGTCGATTAAACCTTGTTTCAATCAATATTTTAGAGGATAACGCAAGTTAGGTCTGGGATAGGTCTGGGATTTGACCCCATCAGACTCATACTTTCGCACACTTCACATACTCGTTGAACAGATCCTGGGTTGTTTTCTGGTTTGGATCACATAGTAATGTGGTACCACACTGAAACAGTCGATTAAACCAGGTTTCGATCAATATTTTAGAGAATAATTCATGTGATGTCTAGGTTAGGTCTGGGATTTGCTCTCATCAGGCTCATTCTTTCGCATATTTCTCATACATGTTGAACAGATCCTGGGCTTTTTCTGGTTTGGATCACTTAGTAATGTGGGACCACACTGAAACAATCAATTAAACCTGGTCTTGATAAATATTTTAGAGGATAACGCATGTTAGGTCTGGGTTAGGTCTAGGATTTGCCCTCATCAGGCTCATACTTTCGCATATTTCTCATACTTCATGGCTAGATCCTGGGCTGTTTCTGGATTGTATCACGTAGTAATGTGGGACCACACTGAAACAGTTCATTAAACCTGGTTTCAATCAATATTTTAGAGGATAACGCATTTTAGGTCTAGGTTAGGTCTGGGACTTGCTCTCATCAGGCTCATTCTTTCGCATATTTCTCATACTTGATGGCTAGATCCTGGGCTTTTTCTGGATTGCATCACGTAGTAATGTAGTACCACACTGAAACAGTCAATGAAACCTGGTTTTCATCAATATTTTAGAGGACAACGCAAGTTAGGTCTAGGTAAGGCCTGAGATTTTCACTGATCAGACTCATACTTTTTTTTTTTTTTTTTTTTTTGTCGTGGGGAAAATCTTCGAAAGACACCCTCCCACCTCCTTGGGGAGAGGTGGGAGGGGTGTGTGGGATTCCCCGCGCCCGTACAACGACAGTCGCGGGACCTACCCACTAAAAACCCCACGGTGACCCTTCGGCACGCTTTGGGAGGATACCGGGAATCGCTCGAAGCATTCTTCCGGTATCCTCCCCGTGCCCGCGCTTTCGCGCCCAACCCCCGGGGGGACAATCGGTCCCCCCAGTAGACACACTGCCTCATAGCGGCGGGACGGGGCCACTCCATCCCGCCGCTATCCGTCCCGGGGCCGCGTTTAGTGGCGGCTGCGAGCCCCAACTCGCAACGGCCCGCGACCCCGTTTCCACCCCTCGGCGGCCGGGCGTTCATGGCCGCACCAGACCGCCGAATCAGACTCATACTTTCGCATTCTTCACATACTTGTTGAACGGATCCTGGGTTTTTTTCTGGTTTGGATCACGTAGTAATGTGGTACCACACTGAAACAGTCGATTAAACCTGGTTTCGATCAATATTTTAGAGGATTACGTAAGTTAAGTCTGGGATTGGTTTGGGATTTGACCTCATCAGACTCACACTTTCGCACACTTCACATACTCGTTGAACAGATCCTGGGTTATTTTCTGGTTTGGATCACATAGTAATGTGGTACCACACTGAAACAGTCGAATAAACCAGGTTTCGATCAATATTTTTGAGGATAACGCATGTTAGGTCTAGGTTAGGCCTGGGATTTTCACTCATCAGACTCATACTTTCGCATTCTTCACATACTTGTTGAACGGATCCTGGGTTTTTTCTGGTTTGGATCACGTAGTAATGTGGGACCACACTGAAACAGTCAATTAAACCTAGTTTCGATCAATATTTTAGAGAATAATTCATCTTAGGTCTAGGTTAGGTCTGGGATTTGCTCTCATCAGGCTCACACTTTCGCACACTTCACATACTCGTTTGACAGATCCTGGGTTATTTTCTGGTTTGGATCACGTAGTAATGTGGGACCACACTGAAACAGTCAATTAAACCTGGTTTCGATCAATATTTTAGAGAATAATTCATGTTATGTCTAGGTTAGGTCTGGGATTTGCTCTCATCAGGCTCATTCTTTCGCATATTTCTCATACTTGATGGCTAGATGCTGGACTTTTTCTGGATTGCATCACGTAGTAATGAAGTACAACACTGAAACAGTCAATTAAACCTGGTTTCCATCATTATCTTAGAGGACAACGCAAGTTAGGTCTGGGATAGGTCTGGGATTTTCACTCATCAGACTCATACTTTCGCATTCTTCACATACTTGTTGAACAGATCCTGGGTTTTTTCTGGTTTGGATCACGTAGTAGTGTGGGACCACACTGAAACAATCAATTAAACCTGGTCTTGATAAATATTTTAGAGGATAACGCATGTTAGGTCTGGGATAGGTCTGGGATTTGCCCTCATCAGACTCATACTTTCGCACACTTCACATACTCGTTTGGCAGATCCTGGGTTGTTTTCTGGATTGGATCACGTAGTAATTTAAGTACTACACTGAAACAGTCAATTAAACCTGGTTTCCATCAATATCTTAGAGGACAACGCAAGTTAAGTCTGGGATTGGTCTGGGATTTGACCTCATCAGACTCACACTTTCGCACACTTCACATACTCGTTGAACAGATCCTGGGTATTTTCTGGTTTGGATCACGTAGTGATGTGGTACCACACTGAAACAGGCGATTAAACCTGGTTGCGATCAATATTTTAGAGGATAACGCATGTTAGGTCTAGGTTAGCCCTGGGATTTTCACTCATCAGACTCATACTTTCGCATTCTTCACATACTTGTTGAACGGATCCTGGGTTTTTTCTGGTTTGGATCACGTAGTAATGTGGGACCACACTGAAACAGTCAATTAAACCTAGTTTCGATCAATATTTTAGAGAATAATTCATGTTAGGTCTAGGTTAGGTCTGGGATTTGCACTCATCAGGCTCATACTTTCGCACACTTCACATACTCGTTTGACAGATCCTGGGTTATTTTCTGGTTTGGATCACGTAGTAATGTGGGACCACACTGAAACAGTCAATTAAACCTGGTTTCGATCAATATTTTAGAGAATAATTCATGTTATGTCTAGGTTAGGTCTGGGATTTGCTCTCATCAGGCTCATTCTTTCGCATATTTCTCATACTTGATGGCTAGATGCTGGACTTTTTCTGGATTGCATCACGTAGTAATGAAGTACAACACTGAAACAGTCAATTAAACCTGGTTTCCATCATTATCTTAGAGGACAACGCAAGTTGGGTCTGGGATAGGTCTGGGATTTTCACTCATCAGACTCATACTTTCGCATTCTTCACATACTTGTTGAACGGATCCTGGGTTTTTTCTGGTTTGGATCACGTAGTAATGTGGGACCACACTGAAACAGTCAATTAAACCTAGTTTCGATCAATATTTTAGAGAATAATTCATGTTAGGTCTGGGATAGGTCTGGGATTTGCCCTCATCAGACTCATACTTTCGCACACTTCACATACTCGTTTGGCAGATCCTGGGTTGTTTTCTGGATTGGATCACGTAGTAATTTAAGTACTACACTGAAACAGTCAATTAAACCTGGTTTCCATCAATATCTTAGAGGACAACGCAAGTTAAGTCTGGGATTGGTCTGGGATTTGACCTCATCAGACTCACACTTTCGCACACTTCACATACTCGTTGAACAGATCCTGGGTATTTTCTGGTTTGGATCACGTAGTGATGTGGTACCACACTGAAACAGGCGATTAAACCTGGTTGCGATCAATATTTTAGAGGATAACGCATGTTAGGTCTAGGTTAGCCCTGGGATTTTCACTCATCAGACTCATACTTTCGCACACTTCACATACTCGTTTGGCAGATCCTGGGTTGTTTTCTGGATTGGATCACGTAGTAATTTAAGTACTACACTGAAACAGACAATTAAACCAGGTTTCGATCAATATTTTTGAGGATAACGCATGTTAGGTCTTGGTTAGGTCTGGGATTTTCACTCATCAGACTCATACTTTCGCATTCTTCACATACTTGTTGAACGGATCATGGGTTTTTTCTGGTTTGGATCACGTAGTACTGTGGGACCACACTGAAACAATCAATTAAACCTGGTCTTGATAAATATTTTAGAGGATAACGCATGTTAGGTCTGGGATAGGTCGGGGATTTGCCCTCATCAGCCTCATACTTTCGCACACTTCATATACTCGTTGAACAGATCCTGGGTTTTTTCTGGTTTGGATCACGTAGTAATGTGGAACCACACTGAAACAATCAACTAAACCTGGTCTTGATAAATATTTTAGAGGATAACGCATGTTAGGTCTGGGTAAGGTCTAGGATTTGCCCTCGTCAGGCTCATACTTTCGCATATTTCTCATACTTCATGGCTAGATCCTGGGCTATTTCTGGATTAGATCACGTAGTAATGTGGTACCACACTGAAACAGTCAATTAAACTTGGTTTCCATCAATATCTTAAAGGACAACGCAAGCTAGGTCTGGGATAGGTCTTGGATTTGCACTCATCAGGCTCATACTTTCGCGTTTTTCACATACTTTTTGAACAGATCCTGGGTTTTTTCTGGTTTGGATCACGTAGTAGTATGGTACCACACTGAAACAGTCGATTAAACCTGGTTTCGATCAATATTTTAGAGAATAATTCATGTTAGGTCTAGGTTAGGTCTGGGATTTTCACTCATCAGACTCATACTTTCGCATTCTTCACATACTTGTTGAACGGATCCTGGGTTTTTTCTGGTTTGGATCACGTAGTAATGTGGTACCACACTGAAAGAGTCCATTAAACCTGGTTTGGATCATTATCTTAGAGGACAACGCAAGTTGGGTCTGGGATAGGTCTGGGATTTTCACTCATCAGACTCATACTTTCGCATTCTTCACATACTTGTTGAACAGATCCTGGGTTTTTTCTGGTATGGATCACTTAGTAATGTGGGACCACACTGAAACAATCAATTAAACCTGGTCTTGATAAATATTTTAGAAGATAACGCATGTTAGGTCTGGGTTAGGTCTAGGACTTGCCCTCATCAGGCTCATACTTTCGCATATTTCTCATACTTCATGGCTAGATCCTGGGCTGTTTCTGGATTGTATCACGTAGTAATGTGGTACCACACTGAAAGAGTCCATTAAACCTGGTTTGGATCAATATTTTAGAGGATAACGCATGTTAGGCCTCGGTTAGGTCTGGGATTTTCACTCATCAGACTGTTACTTTCGCATTCTTCACATACTTGTTGAACGGATCCTGGGTTTTTTCTGGTTTGGATCACGTAGTAATGTGGGACCACACTGAAACAGTTCACTAAACCTGGTTTCGCTCAATATTTTAGAGGATAACGCATGTTAGGTCTAGGTTAGGTCTGGGATTTGCCCTCATCAGGCTCATTCTTTCGCATATTTCTCATACTTGATGGCTTGATCCTGGGCTTTTTCTGGATTGCATCACGTAGTAATGTAGTACCACACAGAAACAGTCATTGAAACCTGGTTTTCATCAATATTTTAGAGGACAACGCAAGTTAGGTCTAGGTAAGGCCTGAGATTTTCACTGATCAGGCTCATACTTTCGCATTCTTCACATACTTGTTGAACGGATCCTGGGTTTTTTCTGGTTTGGATCACGTAGTAATATGGTACCACACTGAAACAGTCGATTAAACCTGGTTTCGATCAATATTTTAGAGGATAACGCAAGTTAAGTCTGGGATTGGTTTGGGATTTGACCTCATCAGGCTCATACTTTCGCACACTTCACATACTCGTTTGACAGATCCTGGGTTATTTTCTGGTTTGGATCACGTAGTAATGTGGGACCACACTGCAACAGTCAATTAAACCTGGTTTCGATCAATATTTTAGAGAATAATTCATGTTATGTCTAGGTTAGGTCTGGGATTTGCTCTCATCAGCCTCATTCTTTCGCATATTTCTCATACATGATGGCTAGATGCTGGGCTTTTTCTGGATTGCATCACGTAGTAATGAAGTACAAAACTGAAACAGTCAATTAAACCTGGTTTCCATCATTATCTTAGAGGACAACGCAAGTTAGGTCTGGGATAGGTCTGGGATTTGCCCTCATCAGGCTCATACTTTCCGCGTTTTTCACATACTTGTTGAACAGATCCTGGGTTTTTTCTGGTTTGGATCACGTAGTAGTGTGGGACCACACTGAAATAATCAATTAAACCTGATCTTGATAAATATTTTAGAGGAAAACGCATGTTAGGTCTGGGATAGGTCTGGGATTTGCCCTCATCAGACTCATACTTTCGCACATTTCACATACTCGTTGAACAGATCCTGGGTTATTGTCTGGTTTGGATCACATAGTAATGTGGTACCACACTGAAACAGTCGATTAAACCAGGTTTCGATCAATATTTTTGAGGATAACGCATATTAGGCCTTGGTTAGGTCTGGGATTTTCACTCATCAGACTCATACTTTCGCATATTTCTCATACTAGATGTCTAGATCCTGTGCTTTTTCTGGATTGCATCACGTTGTAATGAAGTACAACACTGAAACACTCAATTAAACCTGGTTTCGATCAATATTATTGAGGATAACGCATGTTAGGTCTAGGTTAGGCCTGGGATTTTCACTCATCAGACTCATACTTTCGCTTTCTTCACATATTTGTTGAACGGATCTTGGGTTTTTTCTGGTGTGGATCACGTAGTAATGTGGTACCACACTGAAACAGTCGAATAAACCAGGTTTCGATCAATATTTTTGAGGATAACGCATGTTAGGTCTAGGTTAGGCCTGGGATTTTCACTCATCAGACTCATACTTTCGCATTCTTCACATACTTGTTGAACGGATCCTGGGTTTTTTCTGGTTTGGATCACGTAGTAATGTGGGACCACACTGAAACAGTCAATTAAACCTAGTTTCGATCAATATTTTAGAGAATAATTCATGTTAGGTCTAGGTTAGGTCTGGGATTTGCTCTCATCAGGCTCACACTTTCGCACACTTCACATACTCGTTTGACAGATCCTGGGTTATTTTCTGGTTTGGATCACGTAGTAATGTGGGACCACACTGAAACAGTCAATTAAACCTGGTTTCGATCAATATTTTAGAGAATAATTCATGTTATGTCTAGGTTAGGTCTGGGATTTGCTCTCATCAGGCTCATTCTTTCGCATATTTCTCATACTTGATGGCTAGATGCTGGACTTTTTCTGGATTGCATCACGTAGTAATGAAGTACAACACTGAAACAGTCAATTAAACCTGGTTTCCATCATTATCTTAGAGGACAACGCAAGTTAGGTCTGGGATAGGTCTGGGATTTTCACTCATCAGACTCATACTTTCGCATTCTTCACATACTTGTTGAACAGATCCTGGGTTTTTTCTGGTTTGGATCACGTAGTAGTGTGGGACCACACTGAAACAATCAATTAAACCTGGTCTTGATAAATATTTTAGAGGATAACGCATGTTAGGTCTGGGATAGGTCTGGGATTTGCCCTCATCAGACTCATACTTTCGCACACTTCACATACTCGTTTGGCAGATCCTGGGTTGTTTTCTGGATTGGATCACGTAGTAATTTAAGTACTACACTGAAACAGTCAATTAAACCTGGTTTCCATCAATATCTTAGAGGACAACGCAAGTTAAGTCTGGGATTGGTCTGGGATTTGACCTCATCAGACTCACACTTTCGCACACTTCACATACTCGTTGAACAGATCCTGGGTATTTTCTGGTTTGGATCACGTAGTGATGTGGTACCACACTGAAACAGGCGATTAAACCTGGTTGCGATCAATATTTTAGAGGATAACGCATGTTAGGTCTAGGTTAGCCCTGGGATTTTCACTCATCAGACTCATACTTTCGCATTCTTCACATACTTGTTGAACGGATCCTGGGTTTTTTCTGGTTTGGATCACGTAGTAATGTGGGACCACACTGAAACAGTCAATTAAACCTAGTTTCGATCAATATTTTAGAGAATAATTCATGTTAGGTCTAGGTTAGGTCTGGGATTTGCTCTCATCAGGCTCATACTTTCGCACACTTCACATACTCGTTTGACAGATCCTGGGTTATTTTCTGGTTTGGATCACGTAGTAATGTGGGACCACACTGAAACAGTCAATTAAACCTGGTTTCGATCAATATTTTAGAGAATAATTCATGTTATGTCTAGGTTAGGTCTGGGATTTGCTCTCATCAGGCTCATTCTTTCGCATATTTCTCATACTTGATGGCTAGATGCTGGACTTTTTCTGGATTGCATCACGTAGTAATGAAGTACAACACTGAAACAGTCAATTAAACCTGGTTTCCATCATTATCTTAGAGGACAACGCAAGTTGGGTCTGGGATAGGTCTGGGATTTTCACTCATCAGACTCATACTTTCGCATTCTTCACATACTTGTTGAACAGATCCGGGGTTTTTTCTGGTTTGGATCACGTAGTAGTGTGGGACCACACTGAAACAATCAATTAAACCTGGTCTTGATAAATATTTTAGAGGATAACGCATGTTAGGTCTGGGATAGGTCTGGGATTTGCCCTCATCAGACTCATACTTTCGCACACTTCACATACTCGTTTGGCAGATCCTGGGTTGTTTTCTGGATTGGATCACGTAGTAATTTAAGTACTACACTGAAACAGTCAATTAAACCTGGTTTCCATCAATATCTTAGAGGACAACGCAAGTTAAGTCTGGGATTGGTCTGGGATTTGACCTCATCAGACTCACACTTTCGCACACTTCACATACTCGTTGAACAGATCCTGGGTATTTTCTGGTTTGGATCACGTAGTGATGTGGTACCACACTGAAACAGGCGATTAAACCTGGTTGCGATCAATATTTTAGAGGATAACGCATGTTAGGTCTAGGTTAGCCCTGGGATTTTCACTCATCAGACTCATACTTTCGCATATTTCTCATACTTCATGGCTAGATCCTGGGCTGTTTCTGGATTGTATCACGTAGTAATTTGGTACCACGCTGAAACAGACAATTAAACCAGGTTTCGATCAATATTTTTGAGGATAACGCATGTTAGGTCTTGGTTAGGTCTGGGATTTTCACTCATCAGACTCATACTTTCGCATTCTTCACATACTTGTTGAACGGATCATGGGTTTTTTCTGGTTTGGATCACGTAGTACTGTGGGACCACACTGAAACAATCAATTAAACCTGGTCTTGATAAATATTTTAGAGGATAACGCATGTTAGGTCTGGGATAGGTCGGGGATTTGCCCTCATCAGCCTCATACTTTCGCACACTTCATATACTCGTTGAACAGATCCTGGGTTTTTTCTGGTTTGGATCACGTAGTAATGTGGAACCACACTGAAACAATCAACTAAACCTGGTCTTGATAAATATTTTAGAGGATAACGCATGTTAGGTCTGGGTAAGGTCTAGGATTTGCCCTCGTCAGGCTCATACTTTCGCATATTTCTCATACTTCATGGCTAGATCCTGGGCTATTTCTGGATTAGATCACGTAGTAATGTGGTACCACACTGAAACTGTCAATTAAACTTGGTTTCCATCAATATCTTAAAGGACAACGCAAGCTAGGTCTGGGATAGGTCTTGGATTTGCACTCATCAGGCTCATACTTTCGCGTTTTTCACATACTTGTTGAACAGATCCGGGGTTTTTTCTGGTTTGGATCACGTAGTAGTGTGGGACCACACTGAAATAATCAATTAAACCTGATCTTGATAAATATTTTAGAGGAAAACGCATGTTAGGTCTGGGATAGGTCTGGGATTTGCCCTCATCAGACTCATACTTTCGCACATTTCACATACTCGTTGAACAGATCCTGGGTTATTGTCTGGTTTGGATCACATAGTAATGTGGTACCACACTGAAACAGTCGATTAAACCAGGTTTCGATCAATATTTTTGAGGATAACGCATATTAGGCCTTGGTTAGGTCTGGGATTTTCACTCATCAGACTCATACTTTCGCATATTTCTCATACTAGATGTCTAGATCCTGTGCTTTTTCTGGATTGCATCACGTTGTAATGAAGTACAACACTGAAACACTCAATTAAACCTGGTTTCGATCAATATTATTGAGGATAACGCATGTTAGGTCTAGGTTAGGCCTGGGATTTTCACTCATCAGACTCATACTTTCGCTTTCTTCACATATTTGTTGAACGGATCTTGGGTTTTTTCTGGTGTGGATCACGTAGTAATGTGGTACCACACTGAAACAGTCGAATAAACCAACTTTCGATCAATATTTTTGAGGATAACGCATGTTAGGTCTAGGTTAGGCCTGGGATTTTCACTCATCAGACTCATACTTTCGCATTCTTCACATACTTGTTGAACGGATCCTGGGTTTTTTCTGGTTTGGATCACGTAGTAATGTGGGACCACACTGAAACAGTCAATTAAACCTAGTTTCGATCAATATTTTAGAGAATAATTCATGTTAGGTCTAGGTTAGGTCTGGGATTTGCTCTCATCAGGCTCACACTTTCGCACACTTCACATACTCGTTTGACAGATCCTGGGTTATTTTCTGGTTTGGATCACGTAGTAATGTGGGACCACACTGAAACAGTCAATTAAACCTGGTTTCGATCAATATTTTAGAGAATAATTCATGTTATGTCTAGGTTAGGTCTGGGATTTGCTCTCATCAGGCTCATTCTTTCGCATATTTCTCATACTTGATGGCTAGATGCTGGACTTTTTCTGGATTGCATCACGTAGTAACGAAGTACAACACTGAAACAGTCAATTAAACCTGGTTTCCATCATTATCTTAGAGGACAACGCAAGTTAGGTCTGGGATAGGTCTGGGATTTTCACTCATCAGACTCATACTTTCGCATTCTTCACATACTTGTTGAACAGATCCTGGGTTTTTTCTGGTTTGGATCACGTAGTAGTGTGGGACCACACTGAAACAATCAATTAAACCTGGTCTTGATAAATATTTTAGAGGATAACGCATGTTAGGTCTGGGATAGGTCTGGGATTTGCCCTCATCAGACTCATACTTTCGCACACTTCACATACTCGTTTGGCAGATCCTGGGTTGTTTTCTGGATTGGATCACGTAGTAATTTAAGTACTACACTGAAACAGTCAATTAAACCTGGTTTCCATCAATATCTTAGAGGACAACGCAAGTTAAGTCTGGGATTGGTCTGGGATTTGACCTCATCAGACTCACACTTTCGCACACTTCACATACTCGTTGAACAGATCCTGGGTATTTTCTGGTTTGGATCACGTAGTGATGTGGTACCACACTGAAACAGGCGATTAAACCTGGTTGCGATCAATATTTTAGAGGATAACGCATGTTAGGTCTAGGTTAGCCCTGGGATTTTCACTCATCAGACTCATACTTTCGCATTCTTCACATACTTGTTGAACGGATCCTGGGTTTTTTCTGGTTTGGATCACGTAGTAATGTGGGACCACACTGAAACAGTCAATTAAACCTAGTTTCGATCAATATTTTAGAGAATAATTCATGTTAGGTCTAGGTTAGGTCTGGGATTTGCTCTCATCAGGCTCATACTTTCGCACACTTCACATACTCGTTTGACAGATCCTGGGTTATTTTCTGGTTTGGATCACGTAGTAATGTGGGACCACACTGAAACAGTCAATTAAACCTGGTTTCGATCAATATTTTAGAGAATAATTCATGTTATGTCTAGGTTAGGTCTGGGATTTGCTCTCATCAGGCTCATTCTTTCGCATATTTCTCATACTTGATGGCTAGATGCTGGACTTTTTCTGGATTGCATCACGTAGTAATGAAGTACAACACTGAAACAGTCAATTAAACCTGGTTTCCATCATTATCTTAGAGGACAACGCAAGTTGGGTCTGGGATAGGTCTGGGATTTTCACTCATCAGACTCATACTTTCGCATTCTTCACATACTTGTTGAACAGATCCGGGGTTTTTTCTGGTTTGGATCACGTAGTAGTGTGGGACCACACTGAAACAATCAATTAAACCTGGTCTTGATAAATATTTTAGAGGATAACGCATGTTAGGTCTGGGATAGGTCTGGGATTTGCCCTCATCAGACTCATACTTTCGCACACTTCACATACTCGTTTGGCAGATCCTGGGTTGTTTTCTGGATTGGATCACGTAGTAATTTAAGTACTACACTGAAACAGTCAATTAAACCTGGTTTCCATCAATATCTTAGAGGACAACGCAAGTTAAGTCTGGGATTGGTCTGGGATTTGACCTCATCAGACTCACACTTTCGCACACTTCACATACTCGTTGAACAGATCCTGGGTATTTTCTGGTTTGGATCACGTAGTGATGTGGTACCACACTGAAACAGGCGATTAAACCTGGTTGCGATCAATATTTTAGAGGATAACGCATGTTAGGTCTAGGTTAGCCCTGGGATTTTCACTCATCAGACTCATACTTTCGCATATTTCTCATACTTCATGGCTAGATCCTGGGCTGTTTCTGGATTGTATCACGTAGTAATTTGGTACCACGCTGAAACAGACAATTAAACCAGGTTTCGATCAATATTTTTGAGGATAACGCATGTTAGGTCTTGGTTAGGTCTGGGATTTTCACTCATCAGACTCATACTTTCGCATTCTTCACATACTTGTTGAACGGATCATGGGTTTTTTCTGGTTTGGATCACGTAGTACTGTGGGACCACACTGAAACAATCAATTAAACCTGGTCTTGATAAATATTTTAGAGGATAACGCATGTTAGGTCTGGGATAGGTCGGGGATTTGCCCTCATCAGCCTCATACTTTCGCACACTTCATATACTCGTTGAACAGATCCTGGGTTTTTTCTGGTTTGGATCACGTAGTAATGTGGAACCACACTGAAACAATCAACTAAACCTGGTCTTGATAAATATTTTAGAGGATAACGCATGTTAGGTCTGGGTAAGGTCTAGGATTTGCCCTCGTCAGGCTCATACTTTCGCATATTTCTCATACTTCATGGCTAGATCCTGGGCTATTTCTGGATTAGATCACGTAGTAATGTGGTACCACACTGAAACTGTCAATTAAACTTGGTTTCCATCAATATCTTAAAGGACAACGCAAGCTAGGTCTGGGATAGGTCTTGGATTTGCACTCATCAGGCTCATACTTTCGCGTTTTTCACATACTTTTTGAACAGATCCTGGGTTTTTTCTGGTTTGGATCACGTAGTAGTATGGTACCACACTGAAACAGTCGATTAAACCTGGTTTCGATCAATATTTTAGAGAATAATTCATGTTAGGTCTAGGTTAGGTCTGGGATTTTCACTCATCAGACTCATACTTTCGCATTCTTCACATACTTGTTGAACGGATCCTGGGTTTTTTCTGGTTTGGATCACGTAGTAATGTGGTACCACACTGAAAGAGTCCATTAAACCTGGTTTGGATCAATATTTTAGAGGATAACGCATGTTAGGTCTAGGTTAGCCCTGGGATTTTCACTCATCAGACTCATACTTTCGCATTCTTCACATACTTGTTGAACAGATCCTGGGTTTTTTCTGGTATGGATCACTTAGTAATGTGGGACCACACTGAAACAATCAATTAAACCTGGTCTTGATAAATATTTTAGAAGATAACGCATGTTAGGTCTGGGTTAGGTCTAGGACTTGCCCTCATCAGGCTCATACTTTCGCATATTTCTCATACTTCATGGCTAGATCCTGGGCTGTTTCTGGATTGTATCACGTAGTAATGTGGTACCACGCTGAAACAGTCAATTAAACCTGGTTTCAATCAATATTTTAGAGGATAACGCATGTTAGGCCTCGGTTAGGTCTGGGATTTTCACTCATCAGACTGTTACTTTCGCATTCTTCACATACTTGTTGAACGGATCCTGGGTTTTTTCTGGTTTGGATCACGTAGTAATGTGGGACCACACTGAAACAGTTCACTAAACCTGGTTTCGCTCAATATTTTAGAGGATAACGCATGTTAGGTCTAGGTTAGGTCTGGGATTTGCCCTCATCAGGCTCATTCTTTCGCATATTTCTCATACTTGATGGCTAGATCCTGGGCTTTTTCTGGATTGCATCACGTAGTAATGTAGTACCACACTGAAACAGTCATTGAAACCTGGTTTTCATCGATATTTTAGAGGACAACGCAAGTTAGGTCTAGGTAAGGCCTGAGATTTTCACTGATCAGGCTCATACTTTCGCATTCTTCACATACTTGTTGAACGGATCCTGGGTTTTTTCTGGTTTGGATCACGTAGTAATATGGTACCACACTGAAACAGTCGATTAAACCTGGTTTCGATCAATATTTTAGAGGATAACGCAAGTTAAGTCTGGGATTGGTTTGGGATTTGACCTCATCAGGCCCATACTTTCGCACACTTCACATACTCGTTTGACAGATCCTGGGTTATTTTCTGGTTTGGATCACGTAGTAATGTGGGACCACACTGCAACAGTCAATTAAACCTGGTTTCGATCAATATTTTAGAGAATAATTCATGTTATGTCTAGGTTAGGTCTGGGATTTGCTCTCATCAGCCTCATTCTTTCGCATATTTCTCATACTTGATGGCTAGATGCTGGGCTTTTTCTGGATTGCATCACGTAGTAATGAAGTACAAAACTGAAACAGTCAATTAAACCTGGTTTCCATCATTATCTTAGAGGACAACGCAAGTTAGGTCTGGGATAGGTCTGGGATTTGCCCTCATCAGGCTCATACTTTCCGCGTTTTTCACATACTTGTTGAACAGATCCTGGGTTTTTTCTGGTTTGGATCACGTAGTAGTGTGGGACCACACTGAAATAATCAATTAAACCTGATCTTGATAAATATTTTAGAGGAAAACGCATGTTAGGTCTGGGATAGGTCTGGGATTTGCCCTCATCAGACTCATACTTTCGCACATTTCACATACTCGTTGAACAGATCCTGGGTTATTGTCTGGTTTGGATCACATAGTAATGTGGTACCACACTGAAACAGTCGATTAAACCAGGTTTCGATCAATATTTTTGAGGATAACGCATATTAGGCCTTGGTTAGGTCTGGGATTTTCACTCATCAGACTCATACTTTCGCATATTTCTCATACTAGATGTCTAGATCCTGTGCTTTTTCTGGATTGCATCACGTTGTAATGAAGTACAACACTGAAACACTCAATTAAACCTGGTTTCGATCAATATTATTGAGGATAACGCATGTTAGGTCTAGGTTAGGCCTGGGATTTTCACTCATCAGACTCATACTTTCGCGTTCTTCACATATTTGTTGAACGGATCTTGGGTTTTTTCTGGTGTGGATCACGTAGTAATGTGGTACCACACTGAAACAATCAATTAAACCTGATCTTGATAAATATTTTAGAGGATAACGCATGTTAGGTCTAGGTTAGGTCTGGGATTTGCTCTCATCAGGCTCATTCTTTCGCATATTTCTCATACTTGACGGCTAGATCCTGGGCTTTTTCTGGATTGCATCACGTAGTAATGAAGTACAACACTGAAACAGTCAATTAAACCTGGTTTCGATCAATATTTTAGAGAATAATTCATGTTAGGTCTAGGTTAGGTCTGGGATTTGCTCTCATCAGGCTCATTCTTTCGCATATTTCTCATACTTGACGGCTAGATCCTGGGCATTCTCTGGATTGCATCACGTAGTAATGAAGTACAACACTGAAACAGTCAATTAAACCTGGTTTCCATCAATATTTTAGAGGACAACGCATGTCAGGTCTAGGTTAGGCCTGGGATTGGCTCTCATCAGGGTCATACTTTCGCAGTTTTAACATACATGTTGACCTGATCGAGGGTTTTTTCAGCTTTGGATCACGTAGTAAGGTGGTACCACACTGAAACAGTCCATTAAACCTGGTTTGGATCAATATTTCTGAGGATAACGCATGTTAGGTCTAGGTTAGGCCAGGGATTTTCACTCATCAGACTCATACTTTCGCATATTTCTCATACTTCATGGCTAGATCCTGGGCTGTTTCTGGATTGTATCACATAGTAATGTGGTACCACGCTGAAACAGTCGATTAAACCTGGTTTCGATCAATATTTTAGAGGATAACGCATGTTAAGTCTGGGATAGGTCTGGGATTTGATCTCATCAGACTCATACTTTCGCGTTTTTCACATACTTTTTGAACAGATCCGGGGATTTTCCTGGTTTGGATCACGTAGTAGTGTGGTACCACACTGAAACAGTCAATTAAACCTGGTTTTGATCAATATTTTAGAGAATAATTCATGTTAGGTCTAGGTTAGGTCTGGGATTTGCTCTCATCAGGCTCATTCTTTCGCATATTTTTCATACTTGACGGCTAGATCCTGGGCTTTTTCTCGACTGCATCACGTACTAATGAAGTACAACACTGTAACAGTCAATTAAACCTGGTTTCCATCAATATTTTAGAGGACAACGCATGTTAGGTCTAGGTTAGGCCTGGGATTTGCCCTCATGAGGGTCATACTTTCGCAGTATTAACATACATGTTGACCTGATCGAGGGTTTTTTCTGCTTTGGATCACGTAGTAAAGTGGTACCACACTGAAACAGTCCATTAAACCTGGTTTGGATCAATATTTTAGAGGATAACGCATGTTAGGTCTAGGTTAGCCCTGGGATTTTCACTCATCAGACTCATACTTTCGCATATTTCTCATACTTCATTGGTAGATCCTGGGCTGTTTCTGGATAGTATCACGTAGTAATTTGGTACCACGCTGAAACAGTCAATTAAACCAGGTTTCGATCAATATTTTTGAGAATAATACACGTTAGGTCTAGGTTAGGTCTGGGATTTGCTCTCATCAAGCTCATTCTTTCGCATATTTCTCATACTTGATGGCTAGATGCTGGGCTTTTTCTGGATTGCATCACGTAGTAATGAAGTACAACACAGAAACAGTCAATTAAACCTGGTTTCCATCAATATCTTAGAGGACAACGCAAGTTAGGTCTGGGATAGGTCTTGGATTTGCCCTCATCAGGCTCATACTTTCGCGTTTTTCACATACTTTTTGAACAGATCCTGGGTTTTTTCTGGTTTGGATCACGTAGTAATGTGGGACCACACTGAAACAGTCAATTAAACCTGGTTTCGATCAATATTTTAGAGGATAACGCATGTTAGGTCTAGGTTAGCCCTGGGATTTTCACTCATCAGACTCATACTTTCGCACACTTCACATACTCGTTTGGCAGATCGTGGGTTCTTTTCTGGATTGGATCACGTAGTAATTTAAGTACTACACTGAAACAGTCAATTAAACCTGGTTTCCATCAATATCTTAGAGGACAACGCAAGTTAGGTCTGGGATAGCTCTGGGATTTGCCCTCATCAGGCTCATACTTTCCGCGTTTTTCACATACTTGTTGAACAGATCCTGGGTTTTTTCTGGTTTGGATCACGTAGTAGTGTGGGACCACACTGAAACAATCAATTAAACCTGGTCTTGATAAATATTTTAGAGGATAACGCATGTTAGGTCTGGGATAGGTCTGGGATTTGCCCTCATCAGACTCATACTTTCGCACACTTCACATACTCGTTTGGCAGATCCTGGGTTGTTTTCTGGATTGGATCACGTAGTAATTTAAGTACTACACTGAAACAGTCAATTAAACCTGGTTTCCATCAATATCTTAGAGGACAACGCAAGTTAGGTCTGGGATAGCTCTGGGATTTGCCCTCATCAGGCTCATACTTTCGCATATTTCTCAAACTTCATGGCTAGATCCTGGGCTTTTTCTGGATTGCATAACGTAGTAATGAAGAACAACACTGAAACAGTCAATTAAACCTGGTTTCCATCAATATTTTAGAGGACAACGCAAGTTAGGTCTGGGATAGATCTGGGATTCGCCCTAATCAGGCTCATACTTTCGCGTTTTTCACATACTTGTCGAACAGATCCTGGGTTCTTTCTGGTTTGGATCACGTAGTAATGTGGTACCACGCTGAAACAGTTGATTAGACCCGGTTTCGATCAATATTTTAGAGGATAACGCAAGTTAAGTCTGGGATAGGTCTGGAATTTGGCCTCATCAGACTCATACTTTCGCGTTTTTCACATACTTGTTGAACAGATCCTGGGTTTTTTCTGGTTTGGATCACGTAGTAATGTGGGACCACACTGAAACAGTCAATTAAACCTGGTTTCGAACAATATTTTAGAGAATAATTCATGTTAGGTCTAGGTTAGGTCTGGGATTTGCTCTTATCAGGCTCATTCTTTCGCATATTTCTCATACTTGATGGCTAGATCCTGGGCTCTTTCTGGATTGCATAACGTAGTAATGAAGTACAACACTGAAACATTCAATTAAACCTGGTCTTGATAAATATTTTAGAGAATAACGCATGTTAGGTCTGGGTTAGGTCTAGGATTTGCCCTCATCAGGCTCATACTTTCGCATATTTCTCATACTTGATGGCTAGATCCTGGGCTTTTTCTGGATTGCATCACGTAGTAATGTGGTACCACACTGAAACATTCAATTAAACCTGGTCTTGATAAATATTTTAGAAGATAACGCATGTTAGGTCTGGGTTAGCTCTAGGATTTGCCCTCATCAGGCTCATTCTTTCGCATATTTCTCAAACTTCATGGCTAGATCCTGGGCTTTTTCTGGATTGCATCACGTAGTAATGTGGTACCACACTGAAACATTCAATTAAACCTGGTCTTGATAAATATTTTAGAGGATAACGCATGTTAGGTCTTGGTTAGGTCTAGGATTTGCTCTCACCAGACTCATACTTTCGCATTCTTCACATACTTGTTGAACCGACCCTGGGTTTTTTCTGGTTTGGATCACGTAGTAATGTGGGACCACACTGAAACAGTCAATTAAACCTGGTTTCGAACAATATTTTAGAGAATAATTCATGTTAGGTCTAGGTTAGGTCTGGGATTTGCTCTTATCAGGCTCATTCTTTCGCATATTTCTCATACTTGATGGCTAGATCCTGGGCTCTTTCTGGATTGCATAACGTAGTAATGAAGTGCAACACTGAAACAGTCAATTAAACCTGGTTTCCATCAATATTTTAGAGGACAACGCAAGTTAGGTCTGGGATAGACCTGGGATTCGCCCTAATCAGGCTCATACTTTCGCGTTTTTCACATACTTGTTGAACAGATCCTGGGTTTTTTCTGGTTTGGATCACGTAGTAATGTGGTACCACACTGAAACAGTCGATTAAACCTGGTTTCGATCAATATTTTAGAGGATAACGCATGTTAGGTCTGGAATAGGTCTGGGATTTGACCTCGTCAGACTCATACTTTCGCACCCTTCACATGCTCGTTGACCAGATCCTGGGTTATTTTCTGGTTTGGATCACATAGTAATATGGTACCACACTGAAACAGTCGATTAAACCAGGTTTCGGTCAATATTTTTGAGGATAACGCATGTTAGGTCTAGATTAGGCCTGGGATTTTCACTCATCAGACTCATACTTTCGCATTCTTCACATACTTGTTGAACGGAGCCTGGGTTTTTTCTGGTTTGCATCACGTAGTAATGTGGGACCACACTGAAACAGTCAATTAAATCTGGTTTCGATCAATATTTTAGAGGATAACGGAAGTTAGGTCTGGGATAGGTCTAGGATTTGCCCTCATCAGGCTCTTACTTTCGCATATTTCTCATACTTCATGGCTAGATCCTGGGCTATTTCTGGATTGTATCACGTAGTAAAGTGGTACCACACTGAAACATTCAATGAAACCTGGTCTGGATAAATATTTTAGAGGATAACGCATCTTAGGTCTGGGTTAGGTCTAAGATTTGCCCTCATCAGGCTCACAGTTTAGCGTTTTTCGCATACTTGTTGAACAGATCCTGGGTTTTTTCTGGTTTGGATCACGAAGACGTGTGGTACCACACTGAAACAGTCCATTAAACCTGGTTTCGCTCAATATTTTAGTGGATAACGCATGTTAGGTCTAGGTTAGGTCTGGGATTTGCTCTCATCAGGCTCATTCTTTCGCATATTTCTCATACTTGATGGCTAGATCCTGGGCTTTTCTGGATTGCATCACGTAATAATGTAGTACCACACTGAAACAGTCAATGAAACCTGGTTTCCGTCAATATTTTAGAGGACAACGCAAGTTAGGTCTAGGTAAGGCCTGAGATTTTCACTGATCAGACTCATACTTTCGCATTCTTCACATACTTGTTGAACGGATCCAGGGTTTTTTCTGGTTTTGATCACGTAATAATGTGGTACCACACTGAAACATTCAATTAAACCTGGTCTTGATAAATATTTTAGAGCATAACGCATGTTAGGTCTGGGTTAGGTGTAGGATTTGCCCTCATCAGGCTCATACTTTCGCATATTTCTCGTACTTCATGGCTAGATCCTGGGCTGTTTCTGGATTGTATCACGTAGTAATGTGGTATCACGCTGAAACAGTCAATTAAACCTGGTTTCGACCAATATTTTAGAGAATAACGCAAGTTAGGTCTGGGATAGGTCTGGGATTTGCCCTCATCAGGCTCATACTTTCGCGTTTTTCACATACTTGTTGAACAGATCCTGGGTTTTTTCTGGTTTGGGTCACGTAGTAATGTGGTACAACACTGAAACATTCAATTAAACCTGGCCTTGATAAATATTTTAGAGGATAACGCATGTTAGGTCTGGGTTAGGTCTAGGATTTGCCCTCATCAAGCTCATACTTTCGCATATTTCTCATACTTGATGGCTAGATCCTGGGCTTTTTCTGGATTGCATCACGTAGTAATGAAGTACAACACTGAAACAGTCAATTAAACCTGGTTTCGATCAATATTTTAGAGAATAATTCATGTTAGGTCTAGGTTAGGTCTGGGATTTGCTCTCATCAGGCTCATTCTTTCGCATATTTCTCATACTTGATGGCTAGATCCTGGGCTTTTTCTGGATCGCATCACGTAGTAATGAAGTACAACACTGAAACAGTCAATTAAACCTGGTTGCGATCAATAATTTAGAGGATAACGCATGTTAGGTCTGGGTTAGGTCTAGTATTTGCCCTCATCAGGGTCATTCTTTCGCATATTTCTCAAACTTGGTGGCTAGATCCCGGGCTTTTTCTGGATTGCATCACGTAGTAATGTGGTACCACACTGAAACATTCAATTAAACCTGGTCATGATAAATATTTTAGAAGACAACGCATGTTAGGTCTGGGTTAGGCCTAGGATTTGCCCTCATCAGGCTCATACTTTCGCATATTTCTCATACTTCATGGCTAGATCCTGGGCTATTTATGGATTGGATCTCGTAGTAAAGTGGTACCACACTGAAACATTCAATGAAACCTGGTCTGGATAAATATTTTAGAGGATAACGCATGTTAGGTCTGGGTTAGGTCTAGGAATTGCCCTCATCAGGCTTATTCTTTCGCATATGTCTCATACATGATGGCTAGATCCTGGGCTTTTTCTTGATCGCATCACGTAGTAATGAAGTACAACACTGAAACAGTCACTTAAACCTGGTTTCCATCAATATCTTAGAGGACAACGCAAGTTAGGTCTGGGATAGGTCTGAAATTTGCCCTCATCAGGCTCACAGTTTCGCATATTTCTCATACTTCATGGCTAGATCCTGGGCTATTTCTGGATTGGATCACGTAGTAATGTGGTACCACACTGAAACAGTCAATTAAACCTGGTTTCGACCAATATCTTAGAGGATAACGCAAGTTAGGTCTGGGATAGGTCTGGGATTTGCCCTCATCAGGCTCATACTTTCGCGTTTTTCACATACTTGTTGAACAGATCCTGGGTTTTTTCTGGTTTGGGTCACGTAGTAACGTGGTACCACACTGAAACATTCAATTAAACCTGGTCTTGATAAATATTTTAGAGGATAACGCATGTTAGGTCTGGGTTAGGTCTAGGATTTGCCCTCATCAAGCTCATACTTTCGCATATCTCTCATACTTGATGGCTAGATCCTGGACTTTTTCTGGATTGCATCACGTAGTAATGAAGTACAACACTGAAACGGTCAACTAAACCTGGTTTCGATCAATATTTTAGAGAATAATTCATGTTAGGTCTAGGTTAGGTCTGGGATTTGCTCTCATCAAGCTCATTCTTTCGCATATTTCTCATACTTGATGGCTAGATCCTGGGCTTTTTCTGGATCGCATCACGTAGTAATGAAGTACCACACTGAAACAGTCAATGAAACCTGGTTTCCATCAATATTTTAGAGGACAACGCAAGTTAGGTTTAGGTAAGGCCTGAGATTTTCACTGATCAGACTCATTCCTTCGCATATTTCTGATACATGTTGAACAGATCCTGGGTTTTTTCTGGTTTGGATCACGTAGTAATGTGGGACCACACTGAAACAACCAATTAAACCTGGTCTTGATAAATATTTTAGAGGATAACGCATGTTAGGTCTGGGTTAGGTCTAGGATTTGCCCTCATCAGGCTCATACTTTCGCATATTTCTCATACTTCATGGCTAGATCCTGGGCTGTTTCTAGATTGTATCACGTAGTAATGTGGTACCACACTGAGACAGTCAATTAAACCTGGTTTCCATCAATATCTTAGAGGACAACGCAAGTTAGGTCTAGGTTAGGTCTGGGATTTGCTCTCATCAGGCTCATTCTTTCGCATATTTCTCATACTTCATGGCTAGATCCTGGGCTATTTCTGGATTGGATCACGTAGTAAAGTGGTACCACACTGAAACATTCAATGAAACCTGGTCTGGATAAATATTTTAGAGGATAATGCATCTTAGGTCTAGGTTAGGTCTGGGATTTTCACTCATCAGACTCATACTTTCGCATTCTTCACATACTTGTTGAACGGATCCTGGGTTTTTTCTGGTTTGGATCACGTAGTAATGTGGGACCACAATGAAACATTCAATTAAACCTGGTCTTGATAAATATTTTAGAGCATAACGCATGTTAGGTCTGGGTTAGGTGTAGGATTTGCCCTCATCAGGCTCATACTTTCGCATATTTCTCGTACTTCATGGCTAGATCCTGGGCTGTTTCTGGATTGTATCACGTAGTAATGTGGTATCACGCTGAAACAGTCAATTAAACCTGGTTTCGACCAATATTTTAGAGAATAACGCAAGTTAGGTCTGGGATAGGTCTGGGATTTGCCCTCATCAGGCTCATACTTTCGCGTTCTTCACATACTTGTTGGACAGATCCTGGGTTTTTTCTGGTTTGGATCACGTAGTAGTGTGGTGCCACACTGAAACAGTCCATTAAACCTGGTTTGGATCAATATTTTAGAGGATAACGCATGTTAGGTCTAGGTTAGCCCTGGGATTTTCACTCATCAGACTCATCCTTTCGCATTCTTCACATACTTGTTGAACGGAACCTGGTTTTTTTCTGGGTTGGATCACGTAGTAATGTGGTACCACACTGAAACAGTTGACTAAACCTGGTTTCGATCAATATTTTAGAGGATAACGCAAGTTAGGTCTGGGATAGGTCTGGGATATGACCTCATCAGACTCTTACTTTCGCACACTTCACATGCTCGTTGAACAGATCCTGGGATATTTTCTGGTTTGGATCACATAGTAATGTGGTACCACTCTGAGACATTCGATTAAACCAGGTTTCGATCAATATTTTACAGGATAACGCATGTTAGGTGTAGGTTAGGCCTGGGATTTGCCCTCATCAGTGTCATACTTTCGCAGTTTTAACATACATGTTGGCTTGATCGAGAGTTTTTTCTGCTTTGGATCACGTAGTAAAGTGGTGCCACACTGAAACAGTCCATTAAACCTGGTTTCGATCAATATTTTAGAGGATAACGCAAGTTAGGTCTGGGATAGGTCTGGGATTTGACCTCGTCAGACTCATACTTTCGCACCCTTCACATACTCATTGAACAGATCCTGGGCCGTTCCTGGATTGTGTCACGTAGTAATGTGGTACCTCGCTGAAGCAGTCGATTAAACCTGGTTTCGATCAATATTTTAGAGGATAACGCAAGTTTAGTCAGGGATAGGTCTGGGATTTGATCTCATCAGACTCATACTTTCGCATTCTTCACATACTTGTTGAACGGATCCTGGGTTTTTTCTGGTTTGGATCTCGTAGTAATGTGGGACGACACTGAAACATTCAATGAAACCTGGTCTGGATAAGTATTTTAGAGGATAACGCATCTTAGGTCTGGGTTAGGTCTAAGATTTGCCCTCATCAGGCTCACAGTTTCGCGTTTTTCACATACTTGTTGAACAGATCCTGGGTTTTTTCTGGTTTGGATCACGAAGTAGTGTGGTACCACACTGAAACAGACCATTAAACCTGGTTTCGCTCAATATTTTAGAGGATAACGCATGTTAGGTCTAGGTTAGGTCTGGGATTTGCTCTTATCAGGCTCATTCTTTCGCATATTTCTCATACTTGATTGCTATATCCTGGGCTTTTTCTGGATTGCATCACGTAGTAATGTAGTACCACACTGAAACAGTCAATGAAACCTGGTTTCCATCAATATTTTAGAGGACAACGCAAGTTAGGTTTAGGTAAGGCCTGAGATTTTCACTGATCAGACTCATTCCTTCGCATATTTCTGATACATGTTGAACAGATCCTGGGTTTTTTCTGGGTTGGATCACGTAGTAATGTGGGACCACACTGAAACAACCAATTAAACCTGGTCTTGATAAATATTTTAGAGGATAACGCATGTTAGGTCTGGGTTAGGTCTAGGATTTGCCCTCATCAGGCTCATACTTTCGCATATTTCTCATACTTCATGGCTAGATCCTGGGCTGTTTCTAGATTGTATCACGTAGTAATGTGGTACCACACTGAGACAGTCAATGAAACCTGGTTTCCATCAATATTTTAGAGGACAACGCAAGTTAGGTTTAGGTAAGGCCTGAGATTTTCACTGACAAGACTCATTCTTTCGCATATTTCTGATACATGTTGAACAGATCCTGGGTTTTTTCTGGTTTGGATCACGGAGTAATGTGGGACCACACTGAAACAACCAATTAAACCTGGTCTTGATAAATATTTTAGAGGATAACGCATGTTAGGTCTGGGTTAGGTCTAGGATTTGCCCTCATCAGGCTCATACTTTCGCGTTTTTCACATACTTGTTGAACTGATCCTGGGTTTTTTCTGGTTTGGATCAGGTAGTAATGTGGTACCACACTGAAACAGTCGATTAAACCAGGTTTCGATCAATATTTTTGAGGATAAAGCATGTTAGGTCTAGGTTAGGCCTGGGATTCGCCCTAATCAGGCTCATACTTTCGCGTTTTTCACATACTTGTTGAACTGATCCTGGGTTTTTTCTGGTTTGGATCACGTAGTAATGTGGTACCACACTGAAACAATCAATTAAACCTGGTCTTGATAAATATTTTAGAGGATAACGCATGTTAGGTCTGGGTTAGGCCTGGGATCTTCCCTCATCAGACACATACTTTCGCATTCTTCACATACTTGTTGAACGGATCCTGGGTTTTTTCTGGTTTGGATCACGTAGTAATGTGGTAGCACACTGAAACAGTCCATTAAACCTGGTTTCGATCAATATTTTAGAGGATAACGCATGTTCTGTCTAGGTTAGGCCTGGGATCTTCCCTCATCAGACACATACTTTCGCATTCTTCACATACTTGTTGAACGGATCCTGGGTTTTTTCTGGTTTGGATCATGTAGTCATGTGGTCCCACACTGAAACTGTCGATTAAACCTGCTTTCGATCAATATTTTTGAGAATAACTCATGTTAGGTCTACGTTAGGTCTGGGATTTGCTCTCATCAGGCACGTACTTTCGCATATTTCTCATACTTGATGGCCTGATTCTGTGCTTTTTCTGGTTTGGATCCCGTAGTAACGTGGTACTACACTGAAACAGTCCATTAAACCCGGTTTCGATCAATATATTAGAGGATAACGCATGTTATGTCTAGGTTAGGCCTGTGATTTGCCCTCATCAGACACATACTTTCGCATTCTTCACATACTTGTTGAACGGATCCTGGGTTTTTTCTGGTTTGGATCACGCAGTAATGTGGTAGCACACTGAAACAATCAATTAAACCTGGTCTTGATAAATATTTTAGAGGATAACGCAAGTTAGGTCTGGGTTAGGTCTAGGATTTGCCCTCATCAGACTCATACTTTCGCATTCTTCACGTACTTGTTGAACGGATCCTGGGTTTTTTCTGGTTTGGATCACGTAGTAATGTGGTACCACGCTGAAACAGTCAATTAGGCCTGGTTTCGATCAATATTTTAGAGGATAACGCAAGTTAGGTCTGGGATAGGTCTGGGATTCGCCCCAATCAGGCTCATACTTTCGCGTTTTTCACATACTTGTTGAACTGATCCTGGGTTTTTTCTGGTTTGGATCATGTAGTAATGTGGTACCACACTGAAATAGTCGATTAAACCTGGTTCCTATCAATATTTTTGAGGGTAACGCATGTTAGGTCTAGGTTAGGCCTGGGATTTTCCCTCATCGGACACATACTTTCGCATTCTTCACATACTTGTTGAACGGATCCTGGGTTTTTTCTGGTTTGGATCACGTAGTAATGTGGTACCACGCTGAAACAGTCAATTAAGCCTGGTTTCGATCAATATTTTAGAGGATAACGCAAGTTAGGTCTGGGATAGGTCTGGGATTCGCCCCAATCAGGCTCATACTTTCGCGTTTTTCACATACTTGTTGAACTGATCCTGGGTTTTTTCTGGTTTGGATCATGTAGTAATGTGGTACCACACTGAAATAGTCGATTAAA
The DNA here is from genome assembly GCF_051014445.1 of Colletes latitarsis. NCBI lineage: Eukaryota > Metazoa > Arthropoda > Insecta > Hymenoptera > Colletidae > Colletes > Colletes latitarsis. The sequence continues at coordinate 4,247,057 of NC_135136.1, read as the reverse complement.
CCTGGTTCCTATCAATATTTTTGAGGGTAACGCATGTTAGGTCTAGGTTAGGCCTGGGATTTGCCCTCATCAGACACATACTTTCGCATTCTTCACATACTTGTTGAACGGATCCTGGGTTTTTTCAGGTTTGTATCACGTAGTAATGTGGTACCACACTGAAACATTCAATTAAACCTGGTCTTGATAAATATTTTAGAGGATAACGCATGTTAGGTCTGGGTTAGGTCTAGGATTTGCCCTCATCAGGCTCATACTTTCGCAAATATCTCATACTTGATGGCTAGATCCTGGGTTTTCTCTGGTTTGGATCACGTAGTAATGTGGTACCACACTGAAACTGTCGATTAAACCTGCTTTCGATCAATATTTTTGAGAATAACTCATGTTAGGTCTAGGTTAGGTCTGGGATTTGCTCTCATCAGGCTCGTACTTTCGCAAATTTCTCATACTTGATGGCCTGATTCTGTGCCTTTTCTGGTTTGGATCCCGTAGTAATGTGGTACCACACTGAAACAGTCCATTAAACCTGGTTTCGATCAATATATTAGAGGATAACGCATGTTCTGTCTAGGTTAGGCCTGGGATCTTCCCTCATCAGACACATACTTTCGCATTCTTCACATACTTGTTGAACGGATCCTGGGTTTTTTCTGGTTTGGATCATGTAGTAATGTGGTACCACACTGAAATAGTCGATTAAACCTGGTTCCTATCAATATTTTTGAGGGTAACGCATGTTAGGTCTAGGTTAGGCCTGGGATTTTCCCTCATCAGACACATACTTTCGCATTCTTCACATACTTGTTGAACGGATCCTGGGTTTTTTCAGGTTTGTATCACGTAGTAATGTGGTACCACACTGAAACATTCAATTAAACCTGGTCTTGATAAATATTTTAGAGGATAACGCATGTTAGGTCTGGGTTAGGTCTAGGATTTGCCCTCATCAGGCTCATACTTTCGCATTCTCCACATACTTGTTGAACAGATCCTGGGTTTTTTCAGGTTTGGACACATAGTAATGTGGTACCACACTGAAACATTCAATTAAACCTGGTCTTGATAAATATTTTAGAGGATAACACATGTTAGGTCTGGGTTAGGTCTAGGATTTGCCCTCATCAGGCTCATACTTTCGCAAATATCTCATACTTGATGGCTAGATCCTGGGTTTTTTCTGGTTTGGATCACGTAGTAATGTGGTACCACACTGAAACTGTCGATTAAACCTGCTTTCGATCAATATTTTTGAGAATAACTCATGTTAGGTCTAGGTTAGGTCTGGGATTTGCTCTCATCAGGCTCGTACTTTCGCAAATTTCTCATACTTGATGGCCTGATTCTGTGCTTTTTCTGGTTTGGATCCCGTAGTAATGTGGAACCACACTGAAACAGTCCATTAAACCTGGTTTCGATCAATATATTAGAGGATAACGCATGTTAGGTCTAAGTTAGGCCTGGGATTTTCCCTCATCAGACATATACTTTCGCATTCTTCACATACTTGTTGAACGTATCCTGGGTTTTTTCTGGTTTGGATCACGTAGTAATGTGGTATCACACTGAAACAGTCCATTAAACCTGGTTTCGATCAATATTTTGGAGAATAACGCATGTTAGGTCTTGGTTAGGTCTGGGATTTGCTCTCATCAGGCTCGTACTTTCGCATATTTCTCATAGTTGATGGCCAGATTCTGGGCTTTTTCTGGTTTGGATCACGTAGTAATGTGGTACCACACTGAAATAGTCGATTAAACCTGGTTTCTATCAATATTTTTGAGGGTAACGCAAGTTAGGTCTAGGTTAGTCCTGGGATTTTCCCTCATCAGAAACATACTTTCGCATTCTTCACACACTTGTTGAACGGATTCTGGGTTTTTTCAGGTTTGGATCAGGTAGTAATGTGGTACCACACTGAAACATTCAATTAAACCTGGTCTTGATAAATATTTTAGAGGATAACGCATGTTTGGTCTGGGTTAGGTCTAGGATTTGCCCTCATCAGGCTCCTACTTTCGCATATTTCTCACACTTGATGGCTAGATCCAGGGTTTTTTCTGGTTTGGATCACGTAGTAATGTGGTACCACGCTGAAACAGTCAATTAAGCCTGGTTTCGATCAATATTTTAGAGGATAACGCAAGTTAGGTCTGGGATAGGTCTGGGATTCGCCCCAATCAGGCTCATACTTTCGCGTTTTTCACATACTTGTTGAACTGATCCTGGGTTTTTTCTGGTTTGGATCATGTAGTAATGTGGTACCACACTGAAATAGTCGATTAAACCTGGTTCCTATCAATATTTTTGAGGGTAACGCATGTTAGGTCTAGGTTAGGCCTGGGATTTGCCCTCATCAGACACATACTTTCGCATTCTTCACATACTTGTTGAACGGATCCTGGGTTTTTTCAGGTTTGTATCACGTAGTAATGTGGTACCACACTGAAACATTCAATTAAACCTGGTCTTGATAAATATTTTAGAGGATAACGCATGTTAGGTCTGGGTTAGGTCTAGGATTTGCCCTCATCAGGCTCATACTTTCGCAAATATCTCATACTTGATGGCTAGATCCTGGGTTTTCTCTGGTTTGGATCACGTAGTAATGTGGTACCACACTGAAACTGTCGATTAAACCTGCTTTCGATCAATATTTTTGAGAATAACTCATGTTAGGTCTAGGTTAGGTCTGGGATTTGCTCTCATCAGGCTCGTACTTTCGCAAATTTCTCATACTTGATGGCCTGATTCTGTGCCTTTTCTGGTTTGGATCCCGTAGTAATGTGGTACCACACTGAAACAGTCCATTAAACCTGGTTTCGATCAATATATTAGAGGATAACGCATGTTCTGTCTAGGTTAGGCCTGGGATCTTCCCTCATCAGACACATACTTTCGCATTCTTCACATACTTGTTGAACGGATCCTGGGTTTTTTCTGGTTTGGATCATGTAGTAATGTGGTACCACACTGAAATAGTCGATTAAACCTGGTTCCTATCAATATTTTTGAGGGTAACGCATGTTAGGTCTAGGTTAGGCCTGGGATTTTCCCTCATCAGACACATACTTTCGCATTCTTCACATACTTGTTGAACGGATCCTGGGTTTTTTCAGGTTTGTATCACGTAGTAATGTGGTACCACACTGAAACATTCAATTAAACCTGGTCTTGATAAATATTTTAGAGGATAACGCATGTTAGGTCTGGGTTAGGTCTAGGATTTGCCCTCATCAGGCTCATACTTTCGCATTCTCCACATACTTGTTGAACAGATCCTGGGTTTTTTCAGGTTTGGACACATAGTAATGTGGTACCACACTGAAACATTCAATTAAACCTGGTCTTGATAAATATTTTAGAGGATAACACATGTTAGGTCTGGGTTAGGTCTAGGATTTGCCCTCATCAGGCTCATACTTTCGCAAATATCTCATACTTGATGGCTAGATCCTGGGTTTTTTCTGGTTTGGATCACGTAGTAATGTGGTACCACACTGAAACTGTCGATTAAACCTGCTTTCGATCAATATTTTTGAGAATAACTCATGTTAGGTCTAGGTTAGGTCTGGGATTTGCTCTCATCAGGCTCGTACTTTCGCAAATTTCTCATACTTGATGGCCTGATTCTGTGCTTTTTCTGGTTTGGATCCCGTAGTAATGTGGAACCACACTGAAACAGTCCATTAAACCTGGTTTCGATCAATATATTAGAGGATAACGCATGTTAGGTCTAAGTTAGGCCTGGGATTTTCCCTCATCAGACATATACTTTCGCATTCTTCACATACTTGTTGAACGTATCCTGGGTTTTTTCTGGTTTGGATCACGTAGTAATGTGGTATCACACTGAAACAGTCCATTAAACCTGGTTTCGATCAATATTTTGGAGAATAACGCATGTTAGGTCTTGGTTAGGTCTGGGATTTGCTCTCATCAGGCTCGTACTTTCGCATATTTCTCATAGTTGATGGCCAGATTCTGGGCTTTTTCTGGTTTGGATCACGTAGTAATGTGGTACCACACTGAAATAGTCGATTAAACCTGGTTTCTATCAATATTTTTGAGGGTAACGCAAGTTAGGTCTAGGTTAGTCCTGGGATTTTCCCTCATCAGAAACATACTTTCGCATTCTTCACACACTTGTTGAACGGATTCTGGGTTTTTTCAGGTTTGGATCAGGTAGTAATGTGGTACCACACTGAAACATTCAATTAAACCTGGTCTTGATAAATATTTTAGAGGATAACGCATGTTTGGTCTGGGTTAGGTCTAGGATTTGCCCTCATCAGGCTCCTACTTTCGCATATTTCTCACACTTGATGGCTAGATCCAGGGCTTTTTCTGGATTGGATCACGTAGTAATGTGGTACCACACTGAAACAGTAAATGAAACCCAGTTGCGATCGTTATTTTAGAGGATAACGCATGTTAGGTCTAAGTTAGGCCTTGGATTTTCCCTCATCAGACACATACTTTCGCATTCTTCACATACTTGTTGAACGTATCCTGGGTTTTTTCTGGATCGCATCACGTAGTAATGAAGTACAACACTGAAACAGTCAATTAAACCTGGTTGCGATCAATAATTTAGAGGATAACGCATGTTAGGTCTGGGTTAGGTCTAGTA